>NC_138149.1:17147400-17357400 GCF_964199315.1 Orbicella franksi | reverse complement strand
ATTTTCCTGATTCCCACACTGTACTTTGGTCAAATCCTGAATCCTGAAAATGTCCTTCCAGACCCTCATATTCGTGTTATCTAAAAATGAAGTAACAGAGATCTCTTATCTATTTGTTAAATGCAACAAAACGCTCATTGACAAATGAAACAGTACTACTGAATGGTCCTCACATATTAGCTTACTCTTTTATGCAGCCATTTTTCACTAAAATTGTTGAATTTCGGTCGCCTTCAGAACCTTGGAAGTAATAAATACGTTTTCATTTAATTATTTTCCTGGAATGAGTGCGGCCAACAACACTCACAAATTTAGCGCAAAGTGGGTGCCAATTCAAGTTTCTGAGTTAACACATTCTTACCTTGTTTTGTCATAATTAGTATCGGTAGCGTCAACCTGAATGTTACACAAAAAAAGAGCAGCTTTTGATAATTCGAGATCTATAGGCACAGTTCAAAGTGACATGGTACCATATAGCACTTTAGTTCTTTTGAGGTTATGGAAGTGGTTTAATTAGCGTGGGATACCGCCAAGTCTCTTTCCAAAGTGCAACAACATAAACATTTTCGTCCCTTTAAATAATCTACATCTACAGTGCATCGCAGCTCAGTCACAACCATATGACAGCTGTGGTGTCACCGTTTCAATAAACTGTATACCATTACTTCATGTAAACTAGAAAACTAAAAACCAAAGAAAAAACTGGCAGCTTCTATGTCAGATTGTAATTGGAAAAAGGTGTCCATGCTACTGAAGGCTGTCAATAAATTTCGCAGCTTGGTTTGTTAGATTGCCTAACCGTGTTTGTGAAATTTGGTTGGTTTCCAAACATATTACTCAGTGTTCGCTGGAGAAAATTTAATGCACCACAACAAACTGGCACTAATAACAACTGCGATTTAAGCAAAGTGTGGTTGAATCCTATTGAATAATAATTTTACTTTCAAAAGTATGGAATCTACAGCACAAGAAGTCCAAAAAAAAATTGAAGTCACAATCAGAGAAATTCCTGAAGAACCGGTGGCTCAAAATTCCTTGGAAGATACCAATTCTGTCAAGTCTGTCGCCGGAGCACTTGGTTAGTTTTTCTGTTTTGTTTTGAAGACCAGGGCTGGTCTAGAACACCCATGGCTATATTTTGAAGCACAGATGTTTACCTAAAATATTCAAGCTCTTAAGTCTATCACGCTGTGTCTTGTACCTTTTCCAATTGTTTTCTTTTCTTCTTCTGGTGTTCACCCACCTCTTCCCGGTTTCCTGGCACTGGACAAGCATGATGCACAACATTTCAAATTTTGCTGCTTTTGTATTTTGTAGTGTCAGTGTTGTTCACAACGAGGCTAAAAAGAAAAGGGTCAAGACCAAGACCAAAGGAGAGTTTAAAGTTCATCAAAAATCAAACAAGACACAGCAGCACCCTGACTAGACGGAAAAATATGCTTCTCGCAAATGGTTTCAAGCTCCACATTATGACTGGGGCAGAAGTGCTAGTGATTGTACAAACCAATAGAGAAAGAAAAATCTGTGCATCTGACCTTTTAAAGAATCAGTACAAATCTGGAAAGCTGGCTCCAACAGGAACCAAAGAATTTGCAAACGTTACCAAAACAATTAAGCCTGAAGATGGTGAAAGTTTTGGGGGTAGCTCCACTTGAAGACACTCCTAAGAAACTTCCATTGGATGAAAACGTGTCCGAATTGTTTGGTCTCAACATTCATGGTAGAGCAGCAAATCAAAATGTTATTGTCAAGCAGAGTATACAAGAGGTTCTTTTCAGGAGGCCATTACCAAATCTGACAGAACAAGAAAAAGCCCTTTGCACACCACAACAATCACAAGTGGCAATGAGCTTCATTTCAGATGAGTCAATCACAGTAGTAATAAATGCCCCACAACGGGAATGAAATCTAGAGAATTTTTGTTATGATCAGACAAATTCATCGACAGTGATTTAAACAAGTTATGTTCATTTTCAAATCCTAAGTTGTTACAAATATGTAATCCATCTTTCAGTCTAGTGTCCGAACTTGACTTTGGTGACAGTGACACTACAACTTAATGTTTCAGTTCAGTGCTTGGTCCTGTCAGGCCACAGACGTAAATGTTAGTCCCAAGTGGCAGTGACACGAAAAGTGAATGAAATGGTTCAGTGCCATGTCCTGTTGGGTCTCCAGCAGAGCCTATTAAAAACTTTAAAAACAACAGCTGTGTACTTGAATACTATTGTTACCAACATACATGCAGTTATTTTATCACGTTTGGCACCAAACGCTGTTTTGAATTCTCTCCATCACTTTACCTTCTTTTTATTTTTATTTTTTTTGCAAAATTAGGGTTTGAAAAATTTGGAAGAGAAAATTATTTTAACAAACCTCTGTAAGCAATATATGCATATAAGCAATGTAATCATGATTCTTCTCTGAATAATTCTCTGAATATAAAAATTGCAAAACATACAATTACGTTTCAAAGTGTATAAAAACACTTGATTAGCATGTATAGTAGTGATAACATTCTAGTTACTACTATAACCATAGAAAAAAATATAATCAAATCCCTTAAATAACCACAGCGTGTCTATCAAAGAAATGCTTGTACATGTACATGCATAAGCCTAACTGATAGACAACTAATGAATAACTAACAGCATGATAAACCTCTCCTAACTTTGTTTTTGGTCAGAGATACAGGTAGAAAAATATTTTGCTGATCAAAGGTTTAGGAGCCCAGCATGCGAAAATTACATAATAGGTGGATTTTCTTTTTAATTAGTGTTTAAATCTGGTAAATGGTCCAATAGAAAACCCATGTTTTAAGAACATTACAAACTATGATAAATAAACATGAAAACACTAAGGGCTTAAAAACTGTCAAAAAGCTTAGGCACAATTTTCTTAGTCTTCTTTGCATTCAATGACAAATGCTCCAACTTCCTGTTCTTCCTGTTGGGCAATTTCTGAACAAATGTCCTGATAGAATTCAATCATCTGTTCCTTTTTAACTTTATTATCTCTTTTCATGGGTGACCACTTAACCTGCAAGCATTCACTAGTCTCAGTCACACACAGCCAACAATTTTTCCTCTGTTCTCACAACAATTTTTGCTTTTGTTGATATCTTTGTCCTTCCTCCTGTTTTCTGGGGTCACGTACACATTGTTAATTTTTACTTCACTTCTGCTTTTTCCACCAACGGCAATGTCTAGATGACACTGCTGCCTATTTGCTGCTAACTTAGAATGGAATTCAGAGAGCTGGTGGTCCAGTGGTGTTCCCTCCACAGACATGTGTTCCTGTAGTCCATGTGGGTTGGTTAAATATGAAAAATATACAATATTAACAAAAAAAATAGGAAATTAATTTAATTCAAGAATTATGTGGCACCCATTCATAAACCTTAGATGATGTCAACTTAAAAATCAGTTTTTAATTAGGTTTTCAGTGAAAATCTAATTTATATTTAATAATTTTGAATCATTTGCCAATCTTTAACTGACATTTAAATACAACCTTTCTTGCTTAATTTCTAGTACTGGATTGGTAATAATAATTCTCAATAATCCCCATCTTGACATTGCAGAGTTACAGTTACAAAATAATATGTAATTGTATGTACATACCATTCTCTTCGAAGCTTTATCCTCCAAGCCAAAATTTCAGAATTAAGATCAAATTTTCTCCTTGCCACCACTGCATAGTCTTTGGGATCTTTCATCCCAGCAATTTTAAACAGCCATGTATGCAACTACATGTATGTACAAAAAAGACACATTTTATCCTTTAAATTGTGCACAATTATTGCTATTGTCATACAAAGACCAGTTTATCATTTAACCATCATATCTCCAATGTTACAGTGTAGTGTACCACTATTAGAAAATTTGTGTACCAATGTGTGCATGTAAAAATACCTGCAACTATCTTACTTTCTGTCATAATTATGAACATGCAGTTCATGTTTCCTTCAACATTTCTAGTATAGTGCACCAAAGAAGGGCACAGATCACCATTCAAGGTAAAAATAAACACTGACAAATAAATGGACTGCTAGAGGGATTAAATTTGTTTTCATTTACATCGTTTAATTAAAAAGGTTCCCTATCGAGAAATACAGTGATCCTTTGCCTCTAAAAAAACTTGGCATTCATGACATGTTGAAGTTTCTGCTGATTGCTAAGATAAACAGTGTCATATGTACATATGTAATACCTTGGAGGAGGCACATTGGAAAGCCAGAAAAACAGTGGATTTCATATATCACCTTTGACAATTTGTCGAGGTTTCTAAAGATGTGCAACCAGTCCACGGCGATAGTGGCTCCTCTGTGCCACAGTTTTGACTGCTTGTTCACCTCTTCCAGTTGCGCATCCATGTCTTCCCCCTTTGATGGATTGCCAGAGGGCGAGATGGACTCTTACTGTGCCTGGAAAGTACTAACCTCTTCTGAGTAAAGACTCTGTGCACATCTATTGAAATATAATAATTTTGAGGAGAGATTTAAATTTATATCAAATCTTATTGTGTATTACTACAATATACACTGGTATGTTGACCAATGTCACTTTCAGAGTGGTGTTGAACAATAAGAAAGCTCTTGGACTTACGACTCAAGCTTAATTCAGGATCATGGGCTACAGCTGTCCTTGTACTACAGTTAAGGTCAAATGAAATCCTCCATCCCCTTACAGCAGTTGTGCATGTAAATTCTCTTATGTTCAGTTTTAGTTCAACATTAAACCCATAATATTTGCTAGAGTGGTCAGTGTTTTTCAAATGAAATGCCTACATTATTATGTGTGGTTACGGAAGCTAATGGATTGTTGCCACCTAGGGGGGTTCTTGTTGTGCTGCCCAGTAAACGTGTCTACTGATTAATCACCTTTTACAAGTCCTTACAATTTGTTTGCATGAAATGACAAATAAACAGAAATTCCCCTCAAAATATTATTGGACATCTAACTGACCTAATAAAGGTCGAAAATAGCTTACTTAAGATTGAGAAATTTCTGTAATTAACAAAGGCTGTGAGAAAAGCTTACTGGTCTTGTAGCTCAATTGTTCCGTATTTTGAAGAACCCTTGCAGTGGAACATATCTGCAAATGATTCTATGCCTGCTTGCACATAGATCTTGTTTTTCCTTCGAATGCCATAATGGGAGGTAAAGAAACCAGCTAGGTACTTCCACACCATCTGGAACATGAACTGGTAGTTTGGATCTTTCATTGTCGGATACCACTCATAAAGGAAGTCATTGACAGACAGTTCCTTCCCACTGCTCAGTCTTTCTCGCACATATGGGACATGAAGTTCCATCCATGTTCCTGTGTATGCAACTTTGAGCAAAGTCATGGTGTAGTGGGTGTTGCCCCCACATTTTGCATACAACTGGGCAGCCTTGCTAGAGAAACCAAGTTCCATGGCCAAGGAAGACATGAGCACCTCCCAGTTAAACTCAAGAAAGTACTTTCCCATGTTCATCTCCACATGCAACTTTCCTGTACGTAGGATGAGCCAGTCAAACGCCTGCACTTATTGTACATTCCTGCCTTTGTGCTGCTTCCTAACTTGCCCTTTCTAGTCCTTCCTCCATATCGTGTTGTCACTGGAGCTGTTATTTGTCTCACACTCAACACATGTTAGAGTATTCTCTACAATATGTTGAGCAAGGCCATAAGGTAGCCCATTCATAGTTACTGGGAGCCATTTTCTTGGGTTTTCAATTGCAGGTGCATATCTTCTGATGCCTGCAGCTTTGCCAATAGCTCTGAGCACTTCCTTCATAGCAGAGTATGAACTTGGATTTACAAACACTGGGGCACTGACCCTAACAGCGATAGGATCCTCTGGGTGATTGGATGGAATGTCATCTTGCTCATTGTTACAGGAACTTTCTACCCCTTCACTGCATGCTATTTCACCCACTTTCTCAATTGTAAAGCCAACATAAGTTTCCTTAAATTGATGTGCAAATTTCCGCACTGGATCCAGCAGTGCAGTCCCAAGAACATCAGTACCATTCAAATGCTCCTCTGCTTGTTTTAGATCACGTTTGCAATCAGCATTCACACACTTCCGCTTCCTTTGAACCATGACTGTACTGCACACTGGACAAACTCTTTTATCCAATGTGGGCTTCAGTTGTATCACTCCAGGAACTGCCAACCTTCTTGTGTTGCTGGCAAGCTCTATCAAACGGGTCTGAATCATTTGTTTATTCTGCACACACAAAAAAGTAATGATAAATTTTATGTAGTGGTAACATTACTTTTATGATGAATTCTGTTTACTGACCCTGTATAACTCGGCTCATTTATAGCACTGGAACTTAAAGGTGAATCCAATTCATTTTTTATCTATCCTTTTCGTACATTTGATGAACTCAGGTATATACATCATCTTATACACTTTATGTGGACTGTGCAACTGTTACCATTCAGAGATAAGGTACAGAAAAAAAATCTCTGTGATCAACTCTGGGTAAACATGGCCTCAGTAAATGTGGCCGCCAGGCCAATGTTTGGAACTTGTGACTTAGTTTGGCCCTGTGTCTAAAGTGTACCTGTGCTCAGGTGAGTATGATTATTCGACAGGCATTGACGAAAAAACAAGAAAGAAAACAAATTGCCAAACTAATACTTTCCGAAAGTTGAATACAGTAATTTATTATTGGGTGATTAAAAAAAATTTACATTTGAGAACATGTAGCATGAGAACTCGAATTTTCTTGGTGCACGTGGCACAGGCCGGAAGGAATAGATACACAGGAGATGTCTCGTCTCTTTGAAGCATGGAAACCAGTTAGTGGTGCAGGGGCTACCAGGAGAATCAAAATGTCAGAGACCAGTATGTCTGGTTTCTAGTATTTTGTTGTGAAAACGTCGTTCTGGACAATTGTAATGTGCCAGGTGGAAACTAGTGAAAGCTTGGAAGGTATATTTCCTGGTGGTCTGATCAACTGTGGTAAAAACCTTCCAAAAAGATTCGATTCACTGTATAAACTGGGTCATCGAAGTTTTCTGGAGCCAGACAAGTAGTTGGTGAAATCGGAAAGGAAGTGTTCTTTTGAAGGAACTTAGCATGTGGTACTTATTATGGTATTGGGATGTTTTGTCTGACTGAGGCAGGAGAACAACAAATTGATTGGGTCCCTGAAAAGGACTGAGCAACTTTGGAAAGCCATGCCATTTGCCAAAATTGACAATGGAGATGCCAAAAATATGGCAGGTAAGTCTACGTCAGACTATTGTTTTGCACATTTCCAAATGTGGAAATGCTCTGGACTGGTATAAACAACCTTCAGATATTTAAGTGCATTTAAGTTGGTAATAACAATTACAAAGAAGTCCAGTTCACTCTGGGAATAAAACTTACTTTAACTGTTCTTGTTTATATATTCCTGATATGATGGTATGTATTTGTGCCATAATTATTGGCTGTAAACTGGTATTTAAGAAGAAAAAAAAACAATAACAAACAAGTCCAGTTCATTCTGGCGATAAAACTTGTTTTTAAAACTGTTTGTGCGTATACATACGTATTCCTGATTTGATAGTATGTATGTATTTGTGCCATAATTATTGGCTGTTTACATGTATTTAAAAAGAAAAACAAAGAAGTCAAATTAGTCCAGTTCACTATGGGAATAAAACACTTGTTTAATTGTTCTTGTTTATATAAATAGAGAATATTACATGGCTGCACGGAGATATGAATTTCTCTTCGAGTGTTGAAAAATATTTTGCAAGTGAGTGCAGTGAATGAGTGAAATCTCCAAGCAGACATGTAATCTTCGTTTTATTATATAAAATCCTCAAAATACAACAAAAGATGATTTAGTTTTTATTTCAAAATTGACTACCTAAGCTTGCAGTGAATTGTTTATTTGTATGAATTGTAAACAAGGACAAGTTATTTCAGTACAAAGAAAGACTTAAGCGAAAAGGCCGAAATAAAATCTATATAAATAGGAAATGGTCTTAACTAAAGGCAATAAAGATGGTTAGAAATTTGGTAAACAGTATCAAGTAACATAATGTTCTTTAAGCTTACTCCTGGCTTTTGTCACTGTTTTCAACTGCCCTTACAAGCTTTCATTTCTTACTACTTTCAGATGTGCTTTCACGTTTAACAAGAGAGGTATTCTGCTGCAAATTCACATTTATGTTGAATGTTCCTCCACCAATTGTTCTGCTTATTAATGACCCAAGCCCTGTTAGAGGCATCCGAAGTCCTTCAGGGCTATGAATGCACTGATATTCTTCCATAGCAAGGTGTGTTGTACCAGTGGATGCACGTGGTTCTTGCAATTGATTGTCATTCTGGCCTCTGAATGACAAAATACTGGATAGTTTTTCTTTTTGTTTGTCTGACAAGGAAGAATAGTTGTTTACAGAATTAACATTTCGATGTCCTGTGATCTGCATGATGTTGGAGGTATTTTGTTGTCATTTAACTTCTGTACAAGGTGTTTATGAGCACTATGGTTTGTCAATCGCTCATTTTCTAGTCTAAGATAAACCTCTTTTACCATGTCTTCTAGCAAACTGTTGAGCTTGTTTACACTGATGGGTTGTACTTTATACCAGGGTCTTACTGATAGGCTGGATGGCTGAATATTATTCACCGCCAAGTAGAATAGAATCTTAACCGAGTATTCTAAATACTCTTTTCTGTTGGGTGTTTGTTCTCTGTTCTTTGCTGCCGCAAAGGCCAAAATGTATGGTTGAATTAAGCTATAAAGTGTTTATAATGGCTTGAGGGCTTTCAATCCCCAGGCCTTTGGAAGTGTACAGTTTTTCAATTTCCTTGTCTGTTAGGCCATCAGATGTCATAGGCTTGTTTCCAACTCCCTTGGCTTTTAGATCCATTTGTTTTGCTTTGAGGGTAGCCATTGTAGTTTTAAACTCAGCGTCAGTAAAAATTGTGAAGCCGTAGTTTTGTTTGTTCAGATACATGTATCTGTGGATGCTTGAAAGAAAACCTCTCAAACTTGTTGGTTCATATTTGGAGCCTTTTTTTTCCCTAATAGCAAAGATGAATTTCAAAAGGAGGTCGTTCAGAACTTGGGGTGAAAGCTCATGAAGAGATGTTGAATCAAGCAAGCCAGGATTTGATGTCTGAATGAACCTGTTCAATAACTCGACTTCGTATGCAGTTTTCTTCTTTGTATTTGGATTTCATCGTCCTGTGATGAATTTGTTCAGTTTGTCATCTGTGATCTCGACAAACCTGCTTGTTTCCATATTAGAATAAAACTAAACTTAACTTTGACTCGCGAAAAAGCCAAAGCAGAAACTCTCAGCAGATGATGGGGATGGTTCGGCAGACCACAAGTGTTTGATAGTGCGTGAAAATACTGCAAGCTGATTGGTCAAAAGTGATATCTTCACATGTGAGGATATTGTATCATTTTTATCAATTTGTTACAACTCAGTATACCACTGACTTTTATATAATAAATACATATATTCATTTAATGGCTGTTAACATGGAAGAGTTTTCCATCTGCCAAATATTTGTATATCACTGTTGTCTTATTTGTCTCTAGAAGAATTCCATTGATTTCGTCTTCAGTTAGGGTTGGGTGGAGTTCCTTCTGTTTTGCTTCAAAGAAGTTTTGTAGTTGGTTGTGAAAAGCTGCAATGTTGAACTTTTCTTTGTTGGTTATGTCTTGAACAAATAGTTTGACATACCTTTGTTTGCTCTCTGTAGTAATTCTCTGGTCAACTGTTTGCAGTTGTCACATTTCAGTAACTTGCCATTTGTTTCATTTCTTTTATGACATGCACTGCATGCAAAGTAGCAGGCTGGTGTTTTCACACCAGTAATGATGACTCTGACATCTTTTGTTGCCATGTCTAGAGGAGTTGGTTTGGCATTATGCAATTCTTCTGTGAAGTATGGTTCTTGTTCTATCTTGAAGCATTGTTTGGTCGTACTGCCCTACATTTGACCCATGTTGTTGTCTTTCTGCATTTAAAGGTTTGTGAAGATGTATGGTTTGTTCATTTGAACAGAGTTCACCCACTCCTCCCTTGTTGACAAGGATGGGGTCACATTTGCAGTGTTTCTGCCAGACCGCACCATTGCGGGAATCCCGCGTTGAAGTCAGAGATGGCCCCCAGAAAAACAAAAAAGGCCAGTTTGGCCCTTTTGTTTTACAAGGCTGCAGGCTTAACACAGGCATAGCATTTTAAATGCCATCCCAAGGTTCGAAATTGCGACCGATATGGTTGCCAATACAACTAACATTTCATCTTTGACGACCGAAAATTCTGGTTTAGTTGCCATAATGGCGATTAGATATCTCTGTGTTAACGATCAATAATGGTTATTTTGTCACACATTTTGTCCTTCAAGAAAATTATATTGAAAGATCTTTGCTTCTGAATCATTCAACTTAAGAAAAGAAGTCAATCCACCCTTTTGCTTTGCTCAATGCTGTATTGATTCTCTCACATCGGAAAACTTCCAAATGGCTGACTGTGCTCGAAACCGCCCTTTAATGCACTGCAGACCCTTGTTCATTGACTATGTCATGTATGCCTGTGGATTGTTCTCTTGTAATGCATGGATCCTTCATACCAACATCTGATTCAAAAGAAACTTTATTGAGAAGAAACACTTCAAAAAGCACTTGCTGTTAAATTTTATCATAGATTCTAATGAACTGCTTTCTTTTCCTTGGTACCCTGACACATTTTTTCCTTCTGTAGCTCTCAATTTATTGGTTCCTTTCCTAAAAACTTGGCCCCTAAAAAAGGTTTTCAGGGGCCACTTTGGCCCTCAAGGAAAATGTTCTGGCTCAAAACACTGCATTATTTTTATAAACCTTAAATTTACACTTCCACTTTGAAAAGTCAATTTTCAATTGTTCCCAAACCACATTTTTTAGTCCAAAGTCCGTAAGTAGCCAGGCCTTCGGGCTTACAGCCAGGCCTCTGGTTAGTTTCCAGTTACTGCAGTTCAAATTCATGGAAACTCCATGACAACCGCCATCAATTTTGTATGTGAGTCCTCCCTTTGGGTGTGGGAAAAAGGAGGTTTGTTGAAATCTTTGTTAAAAGAAAAGTGCGCAAACAGGTTAATGGAGACATTCCCAAGCAGTGTAAACAAGAACATTATTTCTTTGCAAGGAAACCATCAAAGGCTTCAAAGAACAACTTTGCTTTCTAACAACAAAATTACTAGTGTGAAATAAAAACAGTGTTGAAAAGGTTCATGTCAAGGTCTCTGGTCTGGGTAATATTGCATCATGTTTGCTGTAAGCGACAGGACAGAAGCTCACAACTGTGCTGTTCTGCAATTTATTTCATTGCATAATATTATTCATTTATGTCTGCATACATGCCCAACGAGCAATACTCCTAGAGCCATGATGACCAAGAGAAAAGCAATTTGTGGCTTCCTACCAGTATGGTGCTCCTCTTTGCAGCTCTTTTGGCCGCCAGTGCTCCACTAATAATAATTACTATTCATTTATGTCTGTTACTGTTTATGTAGATGAATTGTATGAAAAGGTTAGAGTTTTGTTTGGTTTAGTGAGCATGAGATTAATTTTTCTTTCACTGGTAGAGTTAATATTCAGTGAGAGGTTCAGGGCAGTGTTTAGTGGGACGAGTTGCTGATTGTATAGCATCAGACTGTGCTTTAGGGTGAGATCATTTGAGCTTTAATTGAACCAGGACTGGAACACACTCGTGTGAGACACAAGAAGAAAGGTTCTGGAATACTTAACACTCTTAACATTTGAAAAGAGTGTCATCATCTGGGCAGGGCACAATGTTTTTATTGCATGAGATACATGCAATGGTTATGGTTACTTGCTATTATTATTTTACCTGTGATAGATGTAGTTTCTTTGTTTCTTCCTGGATCCTCTACTTCTGCTAATGGTTGATTAAATTGTTCAACCTGTTGAGGTACAAATTCTTCATCCTGAGACTTGGATGGCACAAATTCAACAAAAGTTTTCAAATGTGCCTCACAAATGGATAGAAAAGAATAAAATTACATTGAATTAAATGAATGAATAAACAAGGTGTGTTGTGATGCTTTGTAGCCAGTTGTACTCAAGGCTTCCATAAGATAACTTTCAACATCAACAACAACAACAACAACATCTTTTATTTAAACACGGGTTTTAAAGCTAATATAGCTTATGGGGCCGTGTAAAAAATGTTAATAAAATAATAAAAAATTAAAAATGATTAAAACTGAATGTAGACAATGAAAAGTAAGATATGGACAATAAAAGATATGAACAGATTTAATAAAAGGCGAAATCCCTGTCAATTTGGGGACGGCCCATTTGCGGTGACTCTTCATTAAAGTTCAAGTTTCTGAGGGCATGAAACTTTTTTGCCCTTTTGGCATAGTCCCTGACGCTGGCAGTCGATGGTTCTAAAATATTCCAAACAATGGATCCTCTGTGAGAAATAGAGTTTTTCATATAATAAGTTTCAAAACGTACGCTAACACGATGTTGATGATGGAGGTCATACTTAGACTCTTTCCTTTGGATTATATGTTCCAAGCATGATGGAGTTATGTTGTTGTAGATATTAAATATTAAGGTGGCTATTTTGACCTCATAAGTGTCGAATAAAGAGTCCCAGTGAGCTGTTTTTGTTACATCCTGAGAGGGCATGTTGCACGGGAGGTTATATATGACTCTAGCAGCCCTACAATGTATGGATTCCAAAGAATTAAATTCATTTTTATTTGTACAACACCCCCAAATTGGTAGCGCATATATAACCAAGGGTAAAATGACTTTAAAACATAAGAGTCACTGTCTGAGAAAACCGGGCAAAATCTGAAAAAGCTGAAAGATGGGGGTCGGCCAAATTATTCCATACTAACATCATAGATAGGTTAGGTTGACTTATAGATAAATATACTAAAGTTTGCTCTTCAAGTGTTTTGGTAAAGGAAATATGAGATCCACTCTCCATCACCCCCTCAGGTCCTAGTTTTTCTAGTAAATGTGACCCAAATTTGACATCAAGCAAAAACTGTAAAATTTAGCGAACGAAGTTCGTGTTTTGTATCTGATATAGATGGACATAGAACTTCTTGCAAAAAGCCAGAGACATGAGAAATAAGCACAAGTCAGTCTACACCATTTAGTTTTCGAATACCTATATTTTGTATCTGCGAATAAGCAACAAATGAGCTATTTTCAACTTCCCGTAGAATGCACAGCTAAAACTTCAGCAATAATCGGATGCCAAAACCAAACACTCTTACTTTCCCTCTATCACAAACAGCAATAATCTTTTTGGGCCATTCAAAAACCAAGATACTACATCACCTCCATTTCTCCTACCACGCGATGTCCTGTACAGCACTACACAACGCAAGCAATGTGCTGTTAAAGCCGTTCTTGGATTTCACATTGGGTTTGTCCAGTGTTAAATATATGCAGTTGACTAAAGTGGTCTCAAAAAAATTCAGAACCCCTCTTTGGCCAATTTAACAGAACGAGAATTTAGAAAAACACGAAGTAAACAGAACGATGCCATCTTGAGTTGGATTGCTCGCAAGGGACTGGGACCTACTTATTTTTACTTTGGGTGGAGAGGGTCCTATCGCCGTTGCATTGTTGCTAGAAATGTGTGTTTTGTCACGATAAACAGCTCAAGGTCTGAACAAATAATGATATGAATGAATCACACTTAAAATAGAGCCAGCAGAACTGCGCAATATCGTGAACAAACAGCTTCATCTGAATTTTTTTCTGAGCGCTGGCTTTTGATGTACATGTCCACCGTCAAGAAATCAGCGATGCTCTTGCCTCGATAAACTCTTACACTTCTTTCAAGCTATCCAACTCCCGAGTTCTTCATAACTCGATAAAGTGTGCTAAAGCATGAACAACCGAAATTGTTGATTTAATAACAGAAATAGCAATGCCTGTATAAAAAAGTTCCCGTTTAGTGACTTCGAAAGAACTACCGTTAGTTGACACTTGCACTACAGAAGACTAGTGAAACAAATCTCTGGACAATGTATAAGCAAACTGATTACAGTTATTACTCTCCTTGACTGACTCTCCTTGGTTAATCTCTCTACTCGACATGCCCCCCCTCTGAATCAATGAGGAAAGCTGAAATATGATTGCTACCTTTACTGCAAAATGCAATCAGATTGCATGTATGAAATAAGTAGAAACTGTGTCATGGTATTGTTCTACCCATCAATTAAACTGCGTAAAACTAAAGATAACTAACGGAAAATTTGCGCTTGATATTTAGAAAAGAGACTTCCGTGCAGATCCTCTTTGGGTTGAAGTTTCCTTTTTCCTACAGATAACTGCCTTTCCTAAAGTATGTCTGCTTTTGCTTCCAATCTCTCGTTTACTTATTTGAAGTTTGCTAGTTCCGTTGGTCTGTCAATGAACAAGTGTTGGGAAACGAAATATTTACCTAGGAGCCCTCACTGAATACCTCATTTGCTTTTAATAAAAGCGTTGGACTTTTCGTCCCGGCTTGTCATGTACACCAGAGGGTCCTTAGGAGTACGTGCTCTTTGGTTATATATGCTGTTGATGGAACCTTACGCAACAAATTAAACAAAAATTAGTTTTATTATCCCCAATTTTTGTTTTGTTTTGTTTTCTCTTGCTCATGCCAAGCACTTTTTTCCAGTTATCCGGTTTGCTATCAGAATCTTCAAGTCATTCCTTAAAAGAACTGCAGGTTTGTACCACATCTTCGAGTGGCTTCACGTAAGAGTCTTTTCTACCAGCAGGCCCCTCGATTTCTATTCCAAAGAGAAAGCATATTTCTTTTAGTTGGGCAACCTTAAATTTTTGATTTTAGCATGTCACGCTTTGCAAGGCCACAGATGTCATGGCCATTGTATTCGATTGGATACTGCAAGCCGACCCCTTGGTACACCGCTGTCTGCAGTTCTTGCAGCTGTCTTTCTGTTTCTCACGCTTGAAGGTCTTCCTCACTGATGGCTTCGGCTTCTTGAACAAGTAGTTCTCCAGGTGCTTTTTGCTGATGTTGTGTTGCTGCAAGTCGTGAGAAATGACTAGCTATTTGCTTAGCTGTTCGCCATTCTTCTGGAGCAAAACAAAGCCTACCATGCTCGTTCCTAGCAACTCTCATTTGTTTTGCCACCTTTGCTGGATCTTCTTTGTTTCCTTCAGTAGCAAATTAAACATACCTATTGGTAACATTCTCAAGTAACTGAATCACATTTGACAGCCTACTGACCAAAAAGTTTTAAGTTTCTCATATGATTAATTTAATCTTTTTCTTGAACTAATTTTACAGTTCCACGGCTCCTTAGACTGTTCTGAATAGTTGAGATCAGTAGACCAATTTCAACATATTAAAATTCAGCCTAAGACAATAGCCTGCAGCTCAAGGCCTCATGCTGTCTGTTGTTTTAGGCTGAATTTTGATGTATCGAAATTGGGCTATCGCACTGATTTTCTGCGATCAACCAAACAATCTGGTGAAACAGGTGCTGAGATTTATAAACTCACGTCCACTGCAGGTGAAAAGGAAGGAGAAACTGACCTCTACATGCACTTGGGAATAGACTTGTGAAAAGAGCTCAAGAGATGGAAGACTGCGTGTTAACAAGATCTAATTTCAGAGAGGTTTTAATCAATAGCAACCCTTCTGGTCGATACCGCAAAGATTAGGGTTCTTCATCCTGCTGAATTCAAGAAGTAGGACGCATCTTTTTATCAACTGTGAAGACCATTACTTGATCTTTGAAGTATAACTTACCTGTTGTCACCCCGCTATTAAACCTTTCCAACAGAAACTTCTTCACATTTTTGGTTGGTCTCTCACCCTTTTGTTGCCGTTTTAGAACCCAACCCTGTAGTAGTGCCTTTCGTGTTGACATCGAATAGCTATTTGCTTGTGCGTGCCCTGTTTCTCCAACGTGCGTTGACTATTCCCGTAACCTTTTCTGCCCATTTTTTTCATGCTAAATCGTAAACAGTATCACGCTCCATCACTCTCACACGTTGCCTAGTATCCGTGTGGCTTTGGAGATCCCCCTGGGTTCAAAATGAGGCCACACAACCTTCCTCTTCACACAAAAAGGTCTTGCAAATTGGTAATATGTTTCGCCTTTACCATCAGCAGCCCTGGCTTTGACAGTGGGGTGAGAGGCGTAAGAGGCATGATGATAGGAAGACCTGTTGGACCCTGCAGAGATTGACCTACTTCATCATATGGAAACATCTGACCTTCACCAATAGTGTAAGCTTTCCGAGCCCTAATTCCGGAGGCAAGAAACTCAAAGTTGAACAGTGAGCTAATCCCTTTCCATTCTACCGGCTTAGCTGCCTTTGCTACATCTACTTCTGCAACTGCTATTCTGCATCCACTTCGAGTCAGCTTCAGGGAATTGATCATGTTCATAACATTAGATAAAACCTCATCTAGCTGGCTGCATGAGGGGCAAGACATTTCATGAGTGTGATCACAATGTTGAGTGAAGGTGTCATCGTGAGGGTTGCTGAGACTGAAACCAGTGCAGTGGTCAACACATCTTTCCTCGGGTCCAACATGGCTCTTGAAGTCAGTTTTGAGATAACGCTCAGCCTCTTTTAAGATAGTCTTGGCTTCCTTTCCTCAAATCGAAGTGGCACCACCTTCAACCATGTTAGTCACATGTTCAAGTGACTTGAACGCCTGTGCCCCTTCAGGGAGAATTTCATCCCATGAATAACCTGCACTCTACAATTCTTGGAGATAATTCTTAATTCAATGGTGCATGGGATCCCACATTTGTGTGACAGAGGCTAGACATCGCCTCTTTCAAAGATTTGTCAAGTCTGCAATGATTTCACTCTTCTTAAAGGAAATCTTGTCGAGAACTTGTTCCATTTATGGCCAAGAAAGTCTGTACGTTGCTCTTCTGACTGGTTAACGTTCTTGTTGTTGGAGTGCCATGTTTTGACTTGAAATTGTCCTGAGTATGGTGTCGATTTCTCTGGTAACTTTCTTACATCTTGCTTCATTCTCTCTGGAAACGCCAATGTCGTCCACGTAGACATGTTTGCAGAGCTCTTTAGCTCCTTTTGAATACCGAGTTTCTGAGGCTTTGGCCAAGGTCTTGATTGCTGCAGCTGCAATATTGGGTGCTGGTTTGTCTCCAAAATTTAGTCTGGCCAACTGATACACTCTTGGCTGTTCACTTTTGTTTGTTCTGCATAGGAACCTGTGGAATACTTGATCATCTGGGTAGATCCGAACTTGATTAAACATCTTGCGCATGTCTCTGGTATATGCAACTTGGTCGAAGTGCCAAGCCATAAGAACGTTAGGTAAACTCTTAATGTAGTTCGGTCCCTTTTCTAGATGATCATTTAAGGACTTTCCTTTTTGCCCCTTTGCGGACGCCTTGAAGACTAAACAAAGCTTGGTGGTTCTATCTGGGGTTAGAATAGCCTGCATAAGAAGATACCACTCAGGGATGTTATGACTGACCCATTCTATTTCTATGATAAACTCTTCTTCAAGCAGCTTCCGAATGTCGACTTGTACGTCCTCGAGACAGTTCTTTCTCTTGAAGGTTTTCTCTGAGGACAACATACGCTGGTACGCAACATCATAATTGCTCTCCTTTGGGGGTCTATCATCTGACCATGGCATTCGTACTTGGACTTGCCCATCGACGATTTCAGTTGAATCTGCAATTGACTTGATAAACTTGTTTTCTTTTAACTCGTTGTCTTTACATGTGCAAAGCTCTGTCGGCTTGACTCCTAACGTGTCTTGAACAAGAAGTTTCGTCATGTCTTCCAATGCACTGACAGTTCCTACATCAACTGATCTGATTGCAGAGGATTCATCTCCTTAATCGGAAAATTGGCCCATGACATACCATCCGAAACAATTTCTCTTTGCTATTGGTTCTCCTGGACTTCCGGGGATAACGTGAATGTCAACAAATGCATCAGCGAAATCTGTCCAGATCAACAGGTCTACTGTTCCCCCAGATAAATACAGTTCATTCGAGATTCCTTCTAAGTGCAGATAGCCATTCACAATCTTTCTTGACACTGTTTTTGCTGAACTGCATGGTTTATTTATTGCGTAAACCTACATGGGCTTCTGAATGGTTTCTTCTAAAATTGGTACAGCAGTAATGTTAACTAACTCTGTTTCTTTTCACTTCTGACCATCAGCCAGATTCATGGTTAGGTGCACTTTCGGGCCACTTAAAGCTAGTTTCTTAGTTACATTCGTTGAAATGAAGCTCGTGTTGGAACCACTATCTAACATTGTGAGGGCTTCAATGAAGTTTCCGTCCTGGTCTTTAATCTTCACTTTCTGAATTGGGCAATGACTGTGGACGATCCTCGCTTGTTGAGCGTTGAGGGTACTGGCTTGTGTTTCTGCCCAATGACCCGGGATGTTACTCGTTCCCTACATGATGTGGCTACTGGCTCCTTGCATGGAATTTGCATATGGTGCGGCTTGAGGGTTCAAACTGAAGTTAGCAGGAACAAATTGCTCATTGTGAAGAGTGCGATGATGTCTTGTGCATTTTTTGCACGTCAATCTGTCTGGTATTTTACAAACGTTTGTATGGTGTTTTCGGAAGCACTTTTGGCAACGATTGTTTTGTTTTACTACCTCCTGTTGCTGATCGACTGTTGATCGCTGATATTTTGGGCACGTGGCAAGTAGGTGTTTCGCTTCGCAGCCTAGTGGACACACGTCATCATTGGACGTTTCATTGTTTATGGCATGATTGTCAGATTTTCATAGAATTCGGTGATCGCCTGAGTTGTCATGGTAATCGGCATTCTTTCTGACACGAGATAGCAAGCTTGCTTCACTGTTCAACCAGTCTATCAAGTTCAGAACATTTTCTTCCTTTTCAATGCGGTGCATTTCACGGCCAAATACGATGTTGTCTTTTGTGTCTAATTTTGAAAGAAGCGAGACATGACAAAGGGCGCATCTTTGGCATTAGTCACTGCACAACTTTTTTGTTCCATAGTGTTTGCGAATCCAAGAATCGTTGCAGCATAGCAAGAAAGTGAAGTTGAATCACTCTTTATTGGTTTAAGATCGATAATTTCTTTTAACAGCCCATCCATTAATTTTCTGTGATCTCCGAATTCAGAGTCCAGAATTTTCCATGCCTGATCGATTGTTTTGCAAGGCCTGACTTGATTTGTCCAAAACGAATTTTTTGGTGTGCTTTGTGAAGTCTTTGTAATTGCTCGTCTTTGTCCTGTTTGTACTTTTCCATCCACTAATTGAATTCACTCTTTCAAGGTGCATAATTTTTCCTACTTCCATCTCAATTTGGTACCATCAGTTTCTTGAGTCCATGATTAGTGTTCTTTTGGGAACTTAACACATCGGCCATTTTTGTGACTGCGAATGCCATAGCTTCGAGCTTTATGTGATCATTTGATGGCTTCTTTTCCGCGTTACACTTCTTTTGATAAACAGCGAACCTTTTGGTACATTTCAAATAATCAGACTTGACTTTTTCACCAATTTGCTTGTTTGCACTCATTTCGGCATTTTCAGTCTCTCTGGACTCAATTAGCCTTGCCGCTATTGTTGATTGTTCCTTTTTCACACTTCAGTATTTAATTGCTATTTCTTTGTGTACATTTTCTAGTGCAATTAATTCGGGTTCAACTTGGTAAAGTATGTTAAATTCTTCGTAATGTTCATCTAAAGATGCTATCGCAATGTCTTGTTTTGCGATGAGTGTTGCAATGTTCTCTAATTTAGGTGGCATGCATACTAGAATAAACTACATTACTTAATTGTTTAATGTAACTCTCCTGTAAGTTCTTCTTTCTTGAACTTGATCTTGCTTTATGGCTCCGTTAAATTCGTAGTATAAAAGGAATTTTACCTTTTGTCCTGGTAAATTTATTAATTCAGTTTTCTTCTGTAGTAGGCTTTTACCAGTGTTTGGATTCTTGTTGACCTTCTCTTTATAACAAGAAGTTTCCTCATCGACTGATAATCCATGGCAATGCCAAACTGTGAATCTGTCCACGGTGCGCCAAGCCAACATTTTCAAAGAATTTTTGACTGGTTTGCACTTGAATCAGACCACAACAGCTGGGAATTATGAGCATGTATTTTTACACTCCTGTCTAGAAGTACATAGTCAAACTGAAAGAAAAAAATTACAATTACTTCGAGGCTCTGTGCCGTAATTGTTGTAATTGACCTTGAAGTAATATGAACTGAAAATATGTTATAATTTTACTTACAATTCTTGTAACCTTTCCCATCCGTAAACCTTGCGTTTAAGTTATGATTCTTTCTCTGTACGAACTTAGCGTCTCTTAACGAAATAACGTTCCCTCTGCGAGATTCAAACCACATGATCCCTTTTATAGAGGTATGTCCCTAGGGACCTTACATAATCCCGCAAGGACTTAAGATAACTTTGTGTTCGTGCAAAACACAAAGCAAAAATGAAAAGTGTGTGAAAAAAACAAACCCAGGGAACCACCAGCATTACCAAAAGGCATTGATGGTTATTGTGGCTAGATATGGAGACTTGGCCGAGTCCTTTTCCTCTTGAAGCAGGGGAGCTTTGACCAGTTGAGCTATAAAGTATGGAATAGTGATGAGATGTTTCTCTACTGGGTTCTTTGTCATATTCTTGCTTTTGTGTCACAAAAAGAAGTCGGAGAAATCTCAGTGCAGCAAACTTTCCTATATGCTACATTTTTTGCCTGTGTGTTTTCTGCAGTGGGAAACCTGTTTCATCTTTGGTGGAGTTCAAACACTGTTCACGATGTAAGGTTTATCATGGGTAATCAGGGCATGGGAAAACAATATGGCAGATTTGCCTGGTGGCATCCATGGTTGATTTTCATTGTTTTTGCCCTCTTATCTGTCTAATGGACGGTAAGGATTTTGAATGAGCTAGAGAATTTTGTGGCTACTGATAACAAGGTAGTTTGCTCACACCATTTTTGGTGTGGAAAACCAAACTTTGCCTCTCCCTACCAAATGCAGGGCACGAAAAAAATTTTGATTTTCTCGAAAAGGTTCTTGAGAAGGGGTTGCCGAAGGGGGCTCTTTCAGTGGTTCCTGTTGGTGCTTGAATGGCAAGACAGCAGACAGGGTTCATGACAGGAGAGCGTTGCGTGCCATCTTGTTTTCCACTAGGACAATGACGTCATTAACTGGGGTCTGAAGAACATTCTTGGTCCCAAGAACTTTACGGTGGATGTCTGGGTCGGATATCCCATTAAGGAGGATATCTCGTATGACATGGTCTGTGTAGTCGACATTTTTCCCACATTGACACTTTGAAGTGGAGGCACAGGTTTCGGCTTTCCCATGTACCCTTGCTGTAAATGCGTGGAAAGGTTTGTCATGTTCCTGACGTAGTTGCACTAGCTCTGTGCATAGGACACCGGTTGCAACTGGTATTACTGTGAGAGAGTGCATGGCAGCCAGCAGGTCTGGTAGAGTGGTTGAAGCAGCATGTGGATTGGCTTTTAGGAGACTGTCGCCAAGCTCATTTTCTGCACATTGAAACAACTGGGAGGGTGCAGATTCATCATTGATGCCTGATCCAATACGAAAGACTTCCCAGCGACGTTTAAACGCGTTCCATTCCTCTGTCAAGATGCCAATGTTTACTTTGGGCTGTTCAAGTTTTGGACCATGAGTAACGGGCAGTGGCGAAGGCCCAGTTGTGTTAGGCAATGTGCACTGATGGGCCAAGCCGTGGTTTGTCAGGAGAGCGATGGTGAGGGCCTCAGAGATGTCATTGGTTTTGAAATCACACATTGGGGACTGTACAAGCGATGACTACCATGGTTCCTGCATGAAGAACTGCCTTCTCGATGAGCAAAATTCACTTCAATGCCAATGATAAAAGAACCATTCTGCAATCGAACAAGAATGCAAAAATCACAATACAATACAAGTAAACTTAGCTACTGAAGTGAAGACACAAGAACTCCATAAGGTAGAAATACCGAGCAAGTCCTTCAGATCGTTCGCAGTGTTTGAAACACAAACATGGCCATCTCGTTTGGCCCAGCGCATGAGTCCCCAGTTAGTGGGTTTACTTAGGAAAAGTCCTGGTACTGGGTTGACTAGCAGGAAACTCTGCACAGTACATTTCCGTTTTCAGCTGCTCCCACTAACATATTACTTACCCTATTGGTGGGCAATGTTCATACTCAAATTGGACAATGATGGAGAGAAATACAGAAAGTTCGTGTTCTTCGTTGCCTTCTTGAATCCACCACATATTTCATATTTCTTTATTAGTGGTGCTAGACTACAGTTGCATGCAACATCCAATATGGCAACCAATATCATTTTGCAATTGGAGGACAAATGCAAGCAAAGTACAAGTATGCTTGGATTTTAAAGAGGGGGGCGTAAGGGTTTGCAGTGATGCGGTTTTGCGTTATATTTGGTGCAGTTTTGCGGAAATCTTTATTTTAACCTGCGTTATTGCGGTTTAATAAAACTAAGCAGTATGCGGTTTTCATAAATTTTCAATCGCGGTAATCGGTAAAAAAGAGTCTGCAGCCGTCTGTGCTTTCCAGTTATGACAGTTATTACTCGGATCCTGATGCTTCCGATGACTTTTGATCTCTTGTTTATGTTTTGCAAGGGACCACTCTTGTGCAAGCAAGCTTTGCCGTTTGTAATTTCCACTTTTTCCAGTCAATAATTGCTATGATTAACCAATTTATCCAATGATATGTCGACTTGTTGACTTTCTGGGCTGGGAATCTTTTGTTCAGATCTCCTACAGTATTTGCCATGGCCTCTTGCGAGACAATGTCTGCCGAGCAAGAAAAAGTGGTTATGAGGATGGTCGGGAAGAGACGATGTTACTTCAAGGAGAGATTGGAATCTCAGCAATGTTTCCTCTGGGAACAAGAAGTCGCTTCTGGAGAGTTACACGCTTCAACAATCATTTGCTTTACTGAACACTTCATGGGGCTGACTGTGTTGTCTTCAGGTCATTCAAAATTCTTCTTGGAAAATTTGAAATGAAATGTAAGGTTGATTCAGTTGAATTGCGACATAAAATGGATGTTCCGAGCTTGTATTTAGGATATTTGAGCTTGAAAACTAGCATCTTGACAAATTTTCACCGAACATTAAAGTTGCGGAAAGCTTGCGTTGTGTAACATTCGACTGGTTTCCAGTGTTGAAGTTGTAAACATCAATGTGTCTCAATTGGGTAACTCGGCAGTATTAATGCGTGCACTAGCGCACTGATATTAGTTCCACAGCAGCATAACGAAGTCAGTCCCACAGACGTGTGTCAACTTTTACAGTATTTTATGAGTGTGATGATCATACATTGATTAACATGAACGTACACTTTAATCAGTCTAAATAAGGTCGTATTTCTAATGGAATGGCGAACTAGAAGTAATGATGACGGCACCATAGTACGTTTGTAACTGCGGTTTCAGTATTTTGGTAAATTTCCATGCGGTGTTGCGGTTTTTATGATTTTTATGCTGTTTTGCGGCTTTCAGACCCCCCGTACGTCCCCCTCTTTAAATTATCAATTCTTTCAACTCATTGTTTTGCTCATCTTGCAGTCTTAAGTTTTGAAATTGTTTTTGATTGGAAATTATCACCAACAAGACTACTAAGACAAATTACACGTGCCCAATGGACCACTTAACTTTCACTTTCACTTGCCCAAGAGCAAAATTTACTTGCCCTGGGCAGTTGGACCTGGTTTTTTTTCTTGAAACGGAGTATTTGGTTGTGAGTGATAAAGAAAAGAACTCCCCAAAGAAACAAAGGGCAATTATTAAGAAAGATGCAATGCCAGGGCCTTCCATAGTCATAGTTGTGAATGTAAAGCAAGAAGGTGTCCAATGTACCATCATCAGTCCTCTTGCACACCATTCCAGGGTCTGAAATTAACTTTTTTAGGCAGGGGTGAACTGGTATTTTGGAATTTTTGTTTCAGTGCCCAGAGGGAAAAATGTGGTTGCCAAAAAGTGTCAATAAAATTTTTCTTTCACAGCGAAACAAAGACGTGAAGTTTTTCTAGATGTTTCTTTGCATGAAAAGATTCCTACTCCTTAACAATCGTAAGAGTCAGATCAAGGGCATTACAGCACGAAGTACGCTACCATTTCTACCAGACAAAGATTTTTGACACTTTTCTGACACTTTTGATTGAGGGGGGGAGTTTTTCAGACACTTTGAAATTTACTCGCGAACAAGGCTTAAGATTACCGCGTCGTTCTTAAACAACCTTAAAATGAATTTTCAAGAAATTTGTAAGCAATGAACAAGTTATGTCTGAAGTCTTTGCAAGATAGTAATTCAATTTCAAATAACAAATCTATTTTTTCTATCCACAGCAAACATACAGTTATGTGTAAACGTAAATGGCAGCTTATACGATAATGGAAGAGCCTCCCTTCTCTTGCTCGTGAGCGAATACTAGATTAGAACCACCAAGGCTTAGGTCAATGCACTATTGCAAGAGAGGTCAGGACTAGTCATGAATTCGTAAGAAACGTTATTAGAAGTTATGATGAAACAAATTTGTCGATTTAAATACCACGTGCTAATTTTGCCGAGTGCAAAATTGACGTAAATGTTCTTCAATACATTTTAGTGCAAAAGCATATAAAACTGAGCACATACGCATCAGAGATACAACATAGGCTACTGTTGGACGGAGTGGTACATCCTAATGACTTACTGGGAACGTCGCAAATTAATCGACGACTCGGAGGAGACCTTGTTTAGTAAGAAGAAACTGACGGTGTCCCCGCTTGAAGCTGAAAAATCAGGAGCACTGGATCGGCAAAACAAATATCTACAAGTTATATCTAGATATCCAGCCAGTAAGCTTCATTTCTTTGATGAATCAAGCATGATCAAAATAATAGGTAATCGCAAGTATGGAAATGCTTAAGTCAGCGTGCAAGCTATTGAAGTGCAGCATTACAATCTAACGCAACATTTATAATGAATCTGCTCCATTCAGTTGTCAGTGTTGATTACTTCAATATTCTTCAAGGTCCATCAAATGGTTTGGAACTTTTAAATTGTTTTGACGATGCTTTACAGGTTGACCGGGCTGATGGAAGTGCTGCTCTCATGCGTGGCAAAGTTGTAGTAATGGACAATTGTGGATTTCACCATGCCGGGCACATTGAGCCAGTGTTGCAAAATATGCTTAATAGATGTGGAATTGAGTTGATTTACAAACCACCGTATTCACCACACCTGAATACATGTGAGTACTGTTTCAACCAAATCAAACAATTTCTTTGACTGCACCAGTTGTTGGCAACGAATGAAACGGAAGTGGCAATTGGAGAAGAAATATGTCATATCAAGGCAGAAAACTCAGCAGGGTATTACAGGAAGTGCGGCTATCTGGTATAAAACTGACAATATATGACATAAAAATAAATATGAGAGAAAAAAGGGAGAACAGCTGCGCATTACTTATATTGAATATTCGCAACAATTGATGTTAAAGCTAGTATTTATTTTAGTTTCTCGTTTGTTGATATTTATAAAAAAATGCATGTCACACCCTTGTTCGTTTCAAGACATTTTCGTGCGCCTGTTGTAGTTTCTATTTTTATCTCAAGTCGTGAGAACAAATACATTTTGGAAATACATTGCATGCAACAGTAAGATATTTGGTAAAAATGTATCCTCTTATTATTTAGGTGGTATAAACTGAGAAATAAAATTTGTATTCAAGGCAGACTACTCAAAAATGTTTTCTGCGCTTGTATCAGAAATTGAGCGACTATGTAAAACAAACCGTGATACGTAAACAACAGGTATCAAGAAAGAATTCAACACAACGCAACGTTTTAATCTCTAAGGCGTTAATCACAAAATTTAAATCAAAACATGAACACAACGGTTGACAAAGCAATATCAGCACAGTTGACTATGTCAGCTCATTCATTAGAAACTGAAGATTGGCGATTTACAGCGCTATTCAAATATACATCAACATTTCTGTTTTGATACTGTTCAATCAGAACTGGTAGCTGCCAATCCTCGCTCGTATGAAATTCAGGAATCTTTCCATTCAGCGCTTTTTCCAGAATAAGAAGATCTTGGTCTAAGGAAACGCGATCACTGTACTTGATTAGATTACAGACTTTCAGTCTGGGACACATGACTGCAAAAAACGAAGTTGACGCCTTCTTACGTGACTGGCAAAATGCTTTCAGCTTTGATTCTGCATCACTATGTTCTTGCTGTAATCGTTTAATTTCTTTTGGCAGCTCTGATATCTTTTCTTTTAGTTCTGGATGCTTGTCTCTCAAACCACAAGTGTCATGGGAAAGGCAGGGAGATGAAGTACATCTCGGGTTTGTATGTCCAGATTTATGACAATTTCTATAGATCCTCGAGTGAATAGCTGAGAGAGGGTCGAGGGCATCATTTTCACAAGTGGCCTTGTGTAGTTCTTCCTTGGCACTCAACAACAATACTCTTCAATTGAACATTTTCGGCTAATTCAGTTTTCACGTTGTCTAAAGGTGATCAAGTCGGGTTTTACAGTTGATGTGGCAGCACAAACAAAGCTTCTCTCTAATGAGCAATGGTCGAGCTTATGTTCAGTATCCCTTGCAGAGGATGATATTTGTTGAATCTATCTTTTTCTTGCCAGGCCTAACGGTTGAACAACAGGTGAATCTAGCTCACTGACTCTAAGAATTATTTCCTGATAAAGCCCTTGATCTACTGAACTAGCACAAGCAAACATCTCTTGAAAATTATCTGTCATCCTCGTTTATGTTCACAAAATCGCCGTCTTCATCCTTGCATCATACTCACAAAGTGCTGGGCGTGTGATGTCGCAAGCTACTGCAGGTCTGTCCGATATCCTCCACAAGTGAAGAAAATGAATAGTTTAGAACTATGCCATTGACAACGTCTGCTTCAACGTAAAACTTGACAAATTTACCCTTGCCATATTCCACTTTCACTTGGAACTTTATGCCGCATGCCGACAAACAAACAAACTAAAACTATATTGAGACTTTCTTCCCTCCACGTATCAATCACAAAGTCTAGACTGTCTCTCCCCACTTTGATGTTGGGGCTCTTCAAGAGTGTAAAAAAGTGTCAGAAATTCATCGAAAATCTTGGGCTGGTGGAAACGGTAGCGTGCTTCATGCTGTAAAATGTCATATAGGCTACAATCTTACCTTCATTTTTGATCTAAATTAATTTTTATGGAAGTTAAAAACTTCGAAGAGACAAGGGGTAATTTTCTTGCTTAACACCAAACAAAGTTTTGTGATTTAAAATGAAATCAATTCCTTGAAACCGGTTCAAGACGTTAAAACTAGCCTCAAAATTCTGGTTGCTATCACTTAATTTTCAATTGCATTGCCGACCAGCTGGTTGCAATTTTGGACCCTGTATTCTCTCACTTTTGCAGCCATAGCAAGAGAGTATGATGTACGGATGTTTACTGGCCTGTCATGCCAAGAGTGTCAGTGTGTTTCTTATGCCTTCAAGAGAAAGATACGCCTTCAAAGATAATGCACTATCGGAAAGGTCCTAGAGATGCACAAAAAGATACATCACAACCCAGGGTAAACAACAAACAAAGAGCACTGACACTAGAACAGGAGTTTCTTGTTTTTATGATGAAACTAAAAATGGGTCTATTTCTCTTTGATCTGGCTTTTAGATTTGCTGTTTCTGAAAGCACTTTGCATTCACACTGTTTTGAACTTGTGGTCAAAGTGAAGAAATTGAAGGGCAGGTGTTTCTTCCACATGATATCCTCAATGATATTTCCTCTTCCCAAACTTGTTTTTTTCGATTCACATGTTACAGTATTGCTCAAATGTAAGTTACTACATCTCATCTTGTTTCTTGCGAGACGAGTCTCATTTCTCTCAAGATGCATCTCATTTCTCTGTAAAATCACTGAAGCATTAAGTGTTGGAGTAAATTACTCGCAACAAGCTTGCGTGCATATGAAAAGCAACTGCTAGTATGCTACAGCAAAAAGTTCCATCGAATGTGAGATACTGTGTATTGATTGCTCCCTCTATTTGCATCAAACATCTCAAACGTTTGTAATGACATGTTAACATACATCGTTTGCATTGTGGCGGAACATTATTTTCAACCATAATTTGCAAAGGAAACAACCTTGAGTTTACGCAGGGAAGGAAATAGAACAGAGAAATAGGGAGGGTTTAATACAGTACAACCCAAGAGTAATACAATTCGTTTGCGAAAAAATTGTTCAGATTTTACCGCCAATTTACTTTTGTGTTGGGTAGATTTTCATCACATGCTAAGCAACATGTTGAGCAAGTGACTCAAATTTCATTAGCGATCAAAACAACTTGTAGTAACGACCTTCTCTTTTCGTTTGGTGGGCTATTTTCCATACTTATGGCTATGAAAATGCAGATCATTGAATGAGTTCAATCGCCGCTTCCACATAGAGATTTTTGATGGTTACCTTGGGAGTTTTTCAACTTGACAAAGAGACAATTATCACCAAGCGAGTAACATCCATAGGTTCCTAAAAGTTGTGTATTTTATCGCTTGGTTAAAAATGGTTTTCATCTGATTTATATCAGTAACTTTTATAGTTTGGTTCAGAATAGTGGTACTGAGTTCAAAATCAATGTTGCAAAAACCACCAAGATAGAAATGGAGCACAGAATGCAAAAGATGTGTGTGGATTTCATGTCCCAGATGTGCTAATGTGCATAAGGTTGGAAGCAACTTGACAAATGAAAGAAATGTTTTGTTTTTGGCATCTTGTTCGTCAATTTTTGTGTGGCAAAAGGGGAAAAAACAAATATCTCGATTTCTGCAAAGAAATACCTTTGAAATATATGCCAAGAAAGAAAGCTGTGACAAAAGCGAACCTTCTTGCGTCAAGTTGTTTGGTTTGAATGCTATGCTGATTTAAGGCACCATGATTCATTCATTGTTATTTTGCTTTTTAACTATGCCATTGCTGTCTCTGAACTTGCAATTCAATGTGTATCTTTGTTTCTAAAAGTTCTAGCTGGGAAACATGAAGACTTTCGCTTTAAAGTACGAATCGTTTTAAATCAGCTCACAAAACTGTTGTGAATCAAAGTGACAAATGCATTCAATTGTTGACTTAAACGACCACAGATCGCAGATCTCAAATGAAGTGTAAACCAATAAACATGAAAACATTTGCTTTAAAGTATGAAACACTGAGTTTGCAAATCAGTTGATACAGGTATTATGTTCGGCAAATAACTTTTAAGACTAAAATAAGCACAAGCGCATCACTGATTTAAATGTTGATTGCAAACTTACATCTTAAGCCCTGGTCAAACAGTTCATGACAGCGTTGATAGTTAACGATAGTTGAAGCACACGCTTCTGTTCAACCACCAACTATCATGCACTATCATCAACTATCATCCATTATCATTCATTTTGAGCTTGTTCAAATTCTTCATGATAGTCGATGATAGTTTTTCTTGTTTGACCACACATATGATAGTTCATGAAAGTTTTTCAGTCAGCTGGTTTGGTAATCTAAGGCCCGGTAGTGATCAATATTTCCTCAGGTGTTTCAAAGTTCATGCAAAACATTTCCTTGTAAGCGGCAGTGTCCCGCACTCGCAATTCTTCCACCAATTTCAACATCTTGCTTTTGTTTCTCCTTTTGATCCATTCCCTTGTCCGTCATCTCTTCCACCAACACTTTCCAAATTCATCTTCCATACATTCCTCCAACAAATCGATTACCAGTAAACAAGTTGCCACCCTCTTTTGTTGCGAAAAATTCATACTTTTACAAGTTTGTCTCATGCTATGCCATTTTTACGTGGAAAGAGCCTGGAACTAGCTGCTCGTGTGACTTTGCTTGCGTGACTGGCGGTGAACTATCGTCAACTATCACCAGCTTCTTTCGCCGTTTGACCATGTCAATGATAGTTGTTGGTAGTTGATGATAGTTAGGAGAGAATCAACTATCATTGACTATCATGCGCCGTTTGACCAGGACTTTGTCCAAACAAGCTAATGTTCAACAAGTCTCGCTTTACAGTTGGACCACTGTAAATAAACAATATCAAACAGTGATTATGGTTTAATATCAACATGGGTAAATTGACCTGCGATGTAATTTGCAAATGCAATGCTTTAACTAAGCACAAGCATGCCACCGATTGAAATGTTGATTGCCAACTTTCATAGTATTTTATTTAGATCTGCAGTGGTACTGATGTTTTAGTAGTCTGGCTTTACAATTTTAAGTTTGGCCACTGTAAATAAACAAATCGAACTATGATTGTGTCTTAATCTCGCTGCATGTGTAAATCTACCCTTCAAAGCAATTTGCAAGCATAAATTTGTAGTACTTAACACTCTCATCGATCATTGCATTCGAACACTGGCATTGTGTGTTACTACAATGCAAATGATTAGTACTTACAGTGCACTTGCAAGAAATGAGAAAAGACTTGTGTAAAACGAGACGCGTCTCAAGAGAAACGAGACTTTCGAGAGAAACAAGACTCATCTGGAGAGAAACAAGACATGTCGCGAGACAGTGGTAACTTACATTTGAGCAGTACTGTAACTCGTGAAGTTTTGTGCTGTTTTCAGAGCTCCCGTTTAACTGCAGTCAACTTGTGAAAGCTAGTCTGTAAGAGATGGAGTGGAATGTCACAATCATAGGGAAATCTCTGCAGAAAAGTCCAGGCAAGCCATTATGTTCACTTGTCGTAACTGATGGACCATGAGTACAGATAGAGGCAAACTTTGTGGTTTCTAGCAATTTATCTTCATGTCCTTGAAACGAAGCTGCCTTAATTGTTGGAGCATTAGAACTGCAGCTTTCAGTACTTAACAAGTTAGTTGTAAAAAGAAACTTGGTGTGTTTGGTGGTTTTCTGATCAAGACATTGGATGAAGCAGATCATTTGCTCTTGCACAGAGATATCTGTGAAGTCATCAACAAGTAGTACAAAACTTATGGCTGCCTGAGCCTCTGACAGGAAGGAATTGCAAACTGCATCTCTTTATGCTAGCATCATTCCTTTTGTACTCTTTGACTCCTATGTTGGAAGAGCTTAATTTCGTCCTCCCTGGCAATATTACAAGCTCGTTAAGACAGGCTACTTTCCGGTTTGGTATCTATTTCTTTCATCAAGAAATATAGATTGCGCATGTCACATTCAGTGGTTTTGCTCTCAGCAGCTTTTCTGTTGCTCATCTCTGCTTCCTCTCTGGGTTTGTTCAAGTTGTACAGCCTTGCTGTGTATTGCTCACCTCTTTCTGAAAAGATACTACCTCTCAGGGTTTGTTCAAGTTGTACAGCCTTGCCGTGTGTCTTACTGTTGAGGTGTCTGGGCAATGCCAAAGACTTAAACCTCACTGAGGGCTCTGAGGAGACACTATCTTGCTTGTTCTGTGTAGAGTAGGTATTTTGCTTCTGGTGCAAGATGCAATAGATCTAAGATCTAAGTCCATCTAAGTTTTAAATAAACATGAGTGGTTGAACAGTTTTTCTTTTTTCTTGTCCTTGTTCACCCCTTTCCTTCAGGAAATCTTTTCTCTGCAAGACATGCAACTTACATCACATATGTCATGAGAGAGCATGTGAGCAACAGCTGGGAGCAGTCACGTTTTCTGAGAGGGAAGAAATCTTTCCCTCTGCAAACCTGGAATCGTTATATAAGTTTGCTTTGGAAACAAATGCCTATTACAAAAGGTAAAAAGAATAAGAGAGGTGCAAGAGGTTCTACAGAGGAAGAAATATCTGTGGCAAAGCGCACAAACATGATGACTGACAACGCACAGAGCAAAGAAGAAGTTGAACAAGCAGAAGAGGTTGACACTACAAATGAACCCAATCTTTACAACATTCAAACTTACCTCATTAGCATACAAAATAACCACAGAAAATATCCTCAAGGAAAACAACAAACTCTTGAACGGAGTTGGTGAAGTGAAGTTGTTGCTTAACCCTGTTTTCTGTATGATCATCCAGATCGTCCCCATCATCCCAGTTGTCTCAAAAAATGTCCAGACGATTGTAAATGACCTGGATGACTGAGACGACCTCAATAGCTTGGATAGAATTGAGTTCTATCTGGACAATCGGGATGATCGTGTAAATTTTGAAGCGATCATATTGAAACACTCTCAGATGACTGAGATGATCATGGCCATTGAAGGCTATCCCAGAAATAACTCATATCCCATAACTCCTAGCTCATGTGCTCCATTTCAAAATGGCAGCAGAAAACACGGAGTTCAACACATCACTCTGGAAGAAGTGCAAAAATATCCAGCAGTTTTTAACAGATTTTGTAAGGACTATAACAGTAAGTTTACAAGAATGAATATCTGGAAAGCAATAGGAGAGAAATTTGGCTTGGATGCAGCTGAGCCAGAAAAAAAAGTGTTCCATCTGGTTCTGGACGTGATGCTGTCCCGTCTCCAGCAGAGTTTAGTAATTTGGATTGATTGGCAAACCACATCAACCAACGACCATCCACTGTTAGTAACATGCAGAGTTGTGATGAAAGCGAAGGTGATGCAGATCATGGTGAAGAAGCAGAAAGCCCAAACAATGTCGAGGACTTGCTTGAATATGAGGAAAGATCAAGTGAGAATGAGAGTCTCTTGCAATCTGGAATGCCTGTTTCTCCAACTTCTTTAACTTTAACTTAATTCTTTAACTTTAATTTAATTTAACTTTAACTTTAACTTAATTCTTTAACTTAATTCTTAAATGAAGAATTAAGTTAAAGTTAAAGTAATTTTTTTGTTTTTAAATTTTGAAGTTAGTGTTAAACTTACTGTATTTATTCGATTAGGTGCCCTGTTGTTGTTCTTGTTATGGGGGGAGGGGGGCACGTGTTAGATTTTCCTCCCAACAGCTGTAAACTTTATCAGCTTCACTTGTTTCTTTTATACATCCGGCCAAGCCTTCACTATTGTGACCATCATCATTAATAGTCATTAGCTATGGCCCAAATACAAGCATTTAGTGTTTGTACCTGAAAAAGTCTGCGAGGTGAAATGCGTAGGAGAATAATCAAGTTTCACAGCCACAGTTATGTTGTCTGTCTATCATTATTTTACTTAGGATTGTAGATTCATTGTAAAATATATGGATAGGGGTGAACAACTTGATCTATGTGCTGGCTAATTAAAAACCCAGCAACCTATATTGTACCCATTGTTTGCTGAATTGACTCAGATAAACACATAGTAGTTATACTTTGTGACTGACAGATAGAGTAGCATTTATTTTAAAATTGCTCAATATAAATTTAAGGAAAAGCAAAGGGAAATAAAATCTACTCTTACACAAGTGGGCTTATTTAAGTGCCAAAAGTCATTGCACTCCTTAGTTACGGGTTCTGCCATAACTCTGGACATGTTGCAGTTGCCAAGGAACTTCCTCCTCAGCACTGCTAAAGTGTGACTCAAAGTCATCTTGTGCTCTTCTTGCCTCAAATGTGTATCTATTGCCTCCAATCTGGTTAAGGTGTCTAAGACCCCCTTCATCATAGTTGACTTCACTCCTCCAGTCACCAGGAATTATGTTCCCACTACTGTCTTCGCAGACAACAAACCCCGCTGGTGTACAGTTGGCATTCTCTGTCAAGTGCAGATAATTGTGAAGGCAAATTGTGGCTTGCACTATTTTCTCTACCAAAGCAACATCTGCTCTTATTGCCCATCTGAATATTCTCCACTTTGCTGCCAATATCCCAAATGCATTTTCAATTGTTCGCCCTGTTCTTGATAGCCTGTAATTATAAATTCTTTGACACTGGTCAAGGTTTTTGCTAGGATATGGCTTCATGAGCCAGCGCTTAAGTAGGAAAATATCCATCTCCAACAATGACATAGGGGAGATCTTTGTCTCCATGGAGGGAAGGGCTCGGGAGGTTTAACTCTGTGGGGTGTTGTTCGAATGCTTGACCAAACACGGAGTAGGATAGTACACTAGCATCATTTGTACTGCCAAATCCTCCAATATCTGCAAATGTGAAACAATACTTAGCGTCACAAATTGCCAATAAGACAATACTGTGGAAGCTTTGGGCAGTCCTTTATGATATGCTTTCTGTCACCAATACAAGGGTTAAAAGGTCTTCAAAACGCTCCGGGGACATTCTTGTGAACCTAGCTAGACAATAAGTTCATACTTCACATCAGTCAGTTTCCTTGTTAACTTGCACAAACCACATAGTTTGAAAATCCTACCTGAAGAAAAATTCCCTGTCATGCAGTCCAAGCTCTTGTACCAGAGTATGGTAAGCTCCAAATTGTTCTCGCTTCTGATATATCTGTTGAACCCAAAATCTGTGTCTCTTTGGGATTCTTTGAGCTCTTTTACAGCCCAAAATGAAGAGAATACGATAACAAGCCAGGAGATTCGTTCTGCAGTTGACATTCAACATTTTGTTTGCGAATATCGCACCAAATTTTTTTGTCGGACCCAGGAACATCGCTGATTACCGTGCGTCTTCAGTCTTTGAAGCGGTCATATGGAAACCAGCAATTGTCTCAGTTTTCCTGATCGTCTGAACATTTTTTGAGACAACTGGAATGATTGGGACGATCTGGATGATCATATGGAAACCAGGCTTAAGGAGGTTGGAAAGCGAGCTGTTGATGACAAAGACCATGCTAAGCGATGTGCAAGACACCGACAAGGAACTGAGACTTGAACTTGATGCAGCTAAATGAAAAATCTCCCTGCAAAGAGATGAAATAGATGACCTGTACTGCTTGGATGATTTAGAGCGATACTTGAGAAAGAACTCGCTTAAAATTGTCGGTATTCCTGAAAGTATTCGTGAAAATGAAGGTGCAGTACTCAAAATCGCCAATGCGTTGAATGTTGAAGTAAAACCCAACAATATCAACATCTGCCATTGAGTGAAAAGAAAGAAATCCAGCCCAGTTATTGTACGTTTTGTTAGTCATAAATCTTCTCTTTATAAACAGAGTTCAACTGAAAAATGTACAATTTGCCGATATATTTGCAGATGCTACAGCAGCAGATCAAGCTCGAGCCAGCAAGATTTTCATCAATGAAAACGTGACAGCATTCACAGAGAGTTGGTGGGAGAATTGTTTTAATCACCACACATTTAAATGGTGTGAAAACTTCGTTATTCGACATCAAAGCACCTAACAACCAATCAGAACAACTAGAGTTCATCCACAGATTAAACAATTTCATTGTAGACAAGTCCGAAACAGCAAATATTGTCATTTGAGGTGATTGGAACTGTATGCTAACAAAAAGAGACAAAAAAGGCGGAGCATTTTGGAAACCTACACCCCTTAGAAATCTGCTACTAACCGCCATGGAAACCTTTGATTTAATTGACATTTACAGAGCCCGCCATCCGAATTCACAACTTTTTTCATACGAATCTAAATTCTTACAGGTTTTTCTTCAGGCAAAATCTTCGGTAAAGTATGTAAGCAAAGTTGGCATTACCGTGTTGATTGCACCTGATCATAAGGCAATCTATTTTTATGTCGTTGCCTGTGACGATCTCAAAGGGCTGTGGTTTCTTGAAATTCAACAATACCTTGCTTGATGATGAAGTCTATATAGCACATATTCGCGAACTCATACCTCAAATATGCACCCCCCTAAACTGATAGACTGAGTAATCTTATTTTCTTGTGACATTTGACTAAAAACTGAGAAACAACAAAGAAAATTCAAGCAGTTAAATTTCAAGAGGAATTGTTCTGGCTTTCATTCTTTTCTTTTCTTTTCTTGTTCAGTTACTTTTTTCACTAATTAATCAACAATGCTGACAACAAACACAAGTACAACTTCAGTGGTCTTCAATCAAAACACAGCTATATGTATATGAAAGTCCTTTCAATGCTAAATGAAAGTTGTTGTGCAGATTATTTACTTTGGTTGCTGGATAACAGAAAGACTGTTTACCTCTAACTCAAGGAGAGCTAGAGTTTCATTGAAATAAAATGGCAAGGAAAATAAAACAAAGCAAAAAGAAGGATGAACATACTTCATGTAACTGGTTACAGTTTCATCTCATGACTTCTTGGTGTTAAGAGGGCATGATTTGTGCATTGTCAAACCACAGCAGCAGGTTTTGGCACTGATTATGGTTTGACTCTTCCTGTTCCTGCGGTTCATCATCATCATCATCTTCTCCATAGGTGTGCTGAACTGCTTGACCTCTCACCCATTTTTTCCTGGCTTCTTGGTCTTCGGCTCTTGCCACCATCATTTGAACTCTGAGGGTCCTAGCATGACTAGATTTTCAGTTTTCAAGTTCAGCAACCCCCTCCTTGATCATCTCACTAAGAGCCTGGACAACTGCTGGCAGGATAGGGAGATTGAGACACTTCTACGGATCAATGGCCCAATGGTATTGAGGTTTCTCGAACTTCAAAACACCAGGTCATATTACCATGACATAGCCCTGCATTTGTCAAGGTCATGTAGTGTAACCCATTGGAAGACACCCTCATTATTATAACTTTTATTTGGGAATTAAAGTACTGGTGAGAATGGATGAACAGAATTTTGAAATGTCTTTTTAAATCTCAGGGGAGGTGCGGTGGCCTCATGGTTAGTGCGCTCATCTCCAGATCGAGCGATCTGGGTTTGAGCCCTGGCCGGGGACATTGTGTTGTGTTCTTGGGCAAGACACTTTACTCTCACAGTGCCTCTCTCCACCCAGGTGTATAAATGGGTACCGGCGAACTTAATGCTGGGGGTAACCCTGCGATGGACTAGCATCCCATCCAGGGGGGAGTAGAAATACTCCTAGTCGCTTCATGCTACAGAAACCGGGATAAGCTCTGGCCTGATGGGCCACTTGGCTCGCATGCAGACTTTACCTTTTAAATCTCAAAAGTAAGAAAGCATGTTCATTCCTTAGCTGGTATCACTGAGGGGGCCAGTCGTAGTCACATGTTAATGGGAACTTGGTGTGATGGTCTTTCCCCTCACAGCTAGGCTCCTCATCCTTGTCACATCTGTTACATGTACATGTATGCTGTGGGTGAAATCCACACGAGCCTCCATCCCAGGTATGAATGTCTCTGCAGTGTTACTGTGAGAGAATCCTCATGCATTCTACACATTCTGCAGGGTTACTGGACTGCTGGAGAATACAAAAGTGATTGATTCTTGCTGCCTTTATGAAATTTTCTGACATACATCTACTACCAGACCTGTGCCTTTCACATTTACATTTTAGCATTCCAATGCCAGGAAACTTGTCCTTTAGCTTGTTCTTTACATCTGCAGAAAATTCTTTCCTCTTGGCAGCCTCTTTTAAATTGTTTGTGTGGACCCTATCAACATGTCCTCCACACTTGTATATTTTTGCATCTGGGTGATGTTGACTCACAGACTTTGCAGAGCTAGAGTCGCCATCTTGCCAAACTGTATTCACACAGGAACCTTCATCCTTGGCTTGTTGGTATTCTATCTTTCTCCTCTTCACACATGTCATCCAGTATTGCAGTAATGTGCGGGTAAACAAGCTTGATAATGTCATATGATCTGTTCGTTGAAACACAGCTTATTCCAAGGAACTGCCTTCAAGTTCTGTCAAATTTTGGAAAGCCATGACCAGAGATAAAGAATGCCACTCCTATTGCAAGGTTCACAACAGTTCTTTTAGAACCTTCGACAAGAGCTGATCCCTGGAAGTTCACAGTTCACAGGGTGCAGCTGTTGTACGTAAATACTCCATTGAGAGAGCCACCAAGACCAACCTGTTCAACTTTGGCCAACACAAGAATGCCTACAATTAGAAATGCGCTGAACTTACAAAAAACTTCAAGATGTGTACCTACACCCAAGAGAGCAACGTTGGTAAAATAGAGTCATTTTCAGGAAAAGGGGGATAATGGTTCTTTCTTGTCAGCCATGGGGTTTGAAGCATGCAATGTTTTAGGAATTTCTGTCTGAAAATGAGTTTAAAGATTGATGAATGTGGTCTGAAATTGGGTTGGTACTTCTTATAAACTACCTTTACTCTAATTTATCCATTTTTCTTTATCTGTGAGATGACAGATTTGACTAACAATAGACGGATCGAAACCCACCAATGACTGATGACAAACTACACGAGTCTTTCAGCCAATACCATCATGGCTATACTGACCAATCACGTTCAGCAGAACAGACTTATAACATCATCGACTGACAAACACAATTCACTTGACTCTGAAGATGACTTCCGCTCAGGTTGTCGAAATGTCAGTCACCAACAACAGTTCTTTTCAGAACTACACTCACCCGGACCATCACACTGTACGAACTGCTGATACCCCTGGGTTCAAACCATTCACTATGACAAGTATTGTTGTGCGGTAAATTTTAAATTGCAGTATTTTGAGTTTAAATCGGAAAAAAGTGGCATAAAATCAACTGATGAATGAAGCAGAAAACATATCAAAGAGGTGGATCCGTGGTGTGAACAATTTCTATAGTTCCCAATTAGGTGTGATAATTTTTATTTTGTGAAAGCTTCTTCAGTGACTCAAACGATGAAAAATCAAACAACTTTCCTTGAAATCAAAAATAATGTTTACGTTCCATTGCATCCATCAGTTGAACACGTTGATGGGGCATTAATTTGATCCACCAAATCACTCAGCTGTGTGGAATCACATACAAACAAGTGATGAAACCCTTTCTTTCTTCCATCTTTGACGCCACTTTGACGTTCTCGTCTGAACTCAAGAAATACTCTGAATCATCATCGGGAGGTGCCTCTTCTGTCATTGTTGTTCCGTCATGAAACCAGTCTTTCAAGTTACTAGAGGCAAGTGCTTCTCCTACACTCTTGCATCCTGTACTTTGTTTTCCCAGGGGTAATATACTGCACTCGTGTTCAAGCGCCACTCTTGTATTAATTCCTAAACCTCTCTATTCCAATGCTTTCTTTGATCTCTCACCTAACATTTGCTTTCTTTTGCACTTATCGGATATCTTGCATTTCTTTTTACGCAGCATGATCGCTCGACGCTATCGTACTCAACCGGATATAGTTCACGCTGGCACAAGCATGACGTAGTTGACACAGCATGACATACCTTAGCAACTGACAAAGAAAGCAAGTTTGGGGAATAGGGGTGGGGGCCAAACAAGTAAAACAGGCATCCACAGCTCATTTGATCGGCAGATAATAATCCAATTTGGCGGCAGAAAGCTTGAACGCCATGTTTCCAGTGATATCGTTAGAATTCAAAGGTTAGATAGCTTTTCACTTCTATCATAATGCCTCCTGGAGGGATTGTAAGCAGAAAATTTGATTTTTTAGGGAATCAAGTGGCTCTTTTGCAATGAAATTTGGCAGGCTAAAGGACATAACTTGGAAACGCTTGATAGGGTCTTAACATAGAGGCCAACACAACTATGTTCTGACTTGGCAAAGTATGCATTCAGTCACATTGTAATAATTTGAGTTTCTTTGACATATCATAGAAACCCTACCGTAGAAATAAAGCTTTTATTTGTACAGACATGACTATGTCTTTACATCTTGAATTATTTGCGCAGTTTAAATAAAAACTGTGAATTGTTTTCTTAGGGCGGGTTAATATTTAAGCCGAGATCCCCCACAGGGGGTCTGATATGAGGGAGACAGGTGAACTTTCAAGTTTAACATGAATGAGATTGTATGTTATTGACAGAATCTTCATTATTTTACACATTTTGGATGCAGTATTTGTTGTAAATGAGAAGAGACGATTGCCTGCAGAAATACTAGGCTTTAATCACCAAATCTCTGTCCTTACAAAACATGGCGGCCAACTGTAACCACAAGCATTGCAGGCTCGCACAAGAAAGCTGAACATACTACATGTATGACACAATGAATTATAATGTAACGCAAAAACTCGCAGTGTTCAAGTCACGCAAAACTCGCAGTGTTCAAGTGTCTAGAGGGCCTTCAAGAGGGCCTTTTGCAATGTCATTTACACCACATTCACCCTGTCCTTTAAAGATTAAGTCTAACTACAGGACGACGAACTCATTGGGAGCGACGTACAGGTTCTGAATTCAGTACTGGTGTAAGTTCAGGTTCAAGTTCAGGTTCGGGCACAGACGATGGTTCTGCATCAGGCGTAACACTCGCATGTGTGTCAAGGGGCAAGTTCTCTGCTTCCTCTGGAATACATTCTGGTGCTGGCTGGGCCTCGACAACTTCCATGTGGCCCTTGGGTGCAAGGTGCTTTGTGGCCACTGTCGTCTCCCTACCGTCAGGATAGCGCACATGCGCATAGTGAGGGTTTGCCTGGAGTAGTTCCACTTCATCGACCAAAGGGTCCATCTTACTTGTGCGTACCTGGCGTTTAATGTACACTGGGCCAGGTGTAGCTAGCCAGGTGGGAATGGAGGCGCCAGCTGATGATCGGCGTGAGAAACCAAAGAATCGCTCGTGGAGTTTCATTGGTGGCAGTACACAAAAGAGAACGAACAGAGTGTAGCACATCGGGGAGGACATCCTGCCAGTTCTTGAATGGTAGGTTCTTGGATTTCAAACTCATAGTAACTGCTTTCCATATCACACCATTGCATCTCTCTGCTTGCCCATTTCCTTCTGGATTGTAACTGGTAGTTCGGCTTGAAGCTACTCCTTTTGAAGACAGGAATTCCCGTAACTCTCTGCTCATGAATGAAGCTCCGCGGTCTGAATGGACATATGCTGGCATTCCAACAAGTGAGAACAGCGATGTAAGGCACTTAATGACTGTGTTCGTGGATACATCAGGACATGGGAAAACAAATGGGAACCGGGAATACTCATCAACAACCATAAGGAAGTACTTGTTTCCGTTATTTGTCGGAAGAGGGCCTTTAAAGTCGATGTTGATCCTCTCAAATGGCTGAGTGGCTTTGATAAGGGGAACCTTCTCTGGGCGATGGTACTGAGGTTTACATTCACAACAAATAGGGCACCGGCTTGTCATCTTAATCTCATCGAGGGAATAAGGTAAGTTCTTGGTTCGCACAAAGTGGTTTAGCCTGGTGATGCCTGGATGGCAGAGTGCTTTGTGAAGCTTAAAGAGGGAATCTTCAGTGGCCATGGCACACGTAGTCCTGGACAGTGTGTCAGCTGGGACATTATCTCTGCTGGGGCGATAGACGATATCAAAACTGAAGCAGGAGAGTTCGAGTCTCCAACGCAGGAACTTCTCGTTCTTTATCTTTCCGCTGTGCTGCTTGTCAAACATGTAGGACACCGATTTCTGGTCAGTTTTCAGGATGAAGTGTCTTCCAGTAAGGAAGTGTCTCCAATGCCTCACTGCTTCTATTATGGCCTGGGCTTCCTTCTCTATGGATGCATGCTTCAGTTCACTGCCTTGAAGAGTTCGCGAGAAGAAGGCGACAGGTTTTCCATTCTGGTTGAGAGTGGCTGCTAGCGCTACTTCGGACGCATCAGTTTCGACTTCAAAGGGAATGGTCTCATCAATAGCGGTGACAACAGCTTCTTCTATCGTCTTTTTGAGACTTTCAAATGCTTCAACAGCTGGCGGAGGCAGAGGGAACGACCTGCAAGGAACAATTGGCTTGATTTGATCCGAGAACCTTGGGATCCATTGTGAATAATAGGAGAATAACCCGAGACACCTGCTCATGGACTTTGAGTCATGTGGAACGGGGAGTTCACGCAGGGGCCGTAGACGATCAGGATCCGGCCGTATGGTACCCTCCTCGATGGTGTATCCGAAGACGGGGAGACGCCGGGTTGTGTTATAACAGAGGTTCTTGCGTTTGGCAGCTTCAAGAAAATGTTCCATGTTAGTGTGATGGTCCTCTTGGTCCTTGCCGCAAATAGTAACATTGTCAAGGTAAGGGAAGCTGGCCTCAAGATCATTCTCATCTACAAACTTCATCATCTCTCTCTGAAAACAGGCTACTCCATTGGTGACCCCAAAAGGCAGGCGAGTGAACTGATAGAGATTTCCTCGAGCTTCAAAGGCTGTGTAAGGCTTGTCTTCCTTCTTAAGCGGTACTTGGTGGTACGCACTACGTAGGTCGATTGTGCTAAATACTCTGTACTGGGCCATCTTGTTGACCATGTCGCTTATTCTGGGCAATGGGAAAGCATCTAGAAGTGTGAACCTGTTAATTGTTTGTGAGTAGTCGATCGCTAGCCTCTTCCTGTGATTCTCGTCTTTAGTCACTACGACTTGTGCCCGCCATGGTGAAAGGCTTGGTTCAACGATGCCTTCTTTGAGTAATCTTTTCACTTCCTCGTCAATAAAAGCGGAATCCTCTTGGCTGTATCTTCGAGACTTTGAGGCAATTGGATGGCAGTCTGCAGTCAGATTCGCAAATGGCTCAGGTGGGTCTATATTCAGTTTACTAAAACCACAGACAGCCAAAGGTGGTTCAGAGCCCCCGTGATGGAAAGTGACGCTTGAATGCTGGGATTGGAAATCAAGACCAAGGATTAGGTCAGCACAAAGTCCAGGCAAGATGGACAGTTTGTAATCTGCATATTTACGTCCTTGGTAGGAGAGATCAGTGACACAGGTACCGGTGATACTAACTGTACGAGATGCTGATGTAGCCATGGATACTGTACCAGATGAAGGATGAACGGTAAGAGCTACCCTCTCTACCAACCTTGGATGAATAAAGCTTTCAGTGCTACCACTATCAAAGAGGGCTTTGACCTCCAGTACTTGGATGATTACAGTTCCTGAAGACTTTGAAAGGGATTCAGGGGCACCAACTGTGGCAAGTGTAGGAGACCAGGCTGCAGCTGAAACTTTATTCTTGCTCATCTTCTTTCCACGGCAAACTTTTGCAAAATGGCCCTTCTTCTGACAATTAGAGCAAACTGCATCACAGGCAGGACATTTTGAACGAGGATGGTTGCTGTTTCCACAGAAGAAACAGGTAGTCGCTTGAGGTGAGCCATTTGACCCTACCGCAGCTAGCATGCTGGGATCTATCTGTTCCTGATCCACCGTAGTGGTGGGTGGAATGGCTGCATTGACAGATGAAGGAGGACCAGAGTAGGACTTGGAATTACGCATAGCCAATTCCAGAGAACGAGCTTGATCAAATATGGCCTTCAAATCTAGCGTATTATTCTCCAGTAACCTCTGGCGGATTGAAGGTGACTGTAAACCAGTGATAAAAGCGTCACGGATGCTTTCTTCGCAATATTTAGAAGCAGTGACACTTTGGAAGTTGCAATCCCTGGTAAGTGTTTTCAGAGCTTGGAGGAATTCGTCCAAAGTTTCGTGAGGTTGCTGGCACCTCGTGGCAAGGATATGGCGGGCAAAGATTTCATTCCGAGGTTTCACAAAAAGAGCTTGTAATATTTCTACTGCTGACTCATAGTCGGTGCACTCTTCGATGTGTTGAAAGATTGAGGGAGAAACGTAATTCGCCAGTACCGAGAGCTTGTCGAGGTCCCTTTGTGGTAGGACAGCCAAAAAGTTATCGAAGGTTCATTTCCAATGAAGCCATTCTTTTGAAGCTTCGCCACTGCTAGGGTCCATTTCCAGGTGCTCCGGACGGAGTACTTTGTCCATCGAGACTGGTGATTAAATTGTTGTAAATGAGAAGAGACGATTGCCTGCAGAAATACTAGGCTTTAATCACCAAATCTCTGTCCTTACAAAACATGGCGGCCAACTGTAACCACAAGCATTGCAGGCTCGCACAAGAAAGCTGAACATACTACATGTATGACACAATGAATTATAATGTAACGCAAAAACTCGCAGTGTTCAAGTCACGCAAAACTCGCAGTGTTCAAGTGTCTAGAGGGCCTTTTGCAATGTCATTTACACCACAGTATTTGCCTTTAAAAATGACCCAAAATCGCAGGTGCAGATACCTTGAGGTACTCTGTTACTTCTGTATGTTGGTGTCCAGGATGTCCAATTTCATTATTCTGGCACCTCAGCTCCTTGCCTTCAATGTTTGCCATAATTGCAATAACTACGTCTCTTGTGAAACCTCTGATGAAAAAATGAAACAAATAGCATAATGGCAGACAATTTACATCATAGCACAGAATTCAGTCACAACAATGAGAAACACAGCTGCACTGAGTAAACAGTTGCAAAACTGAAGCTCTGAATAAAGGTATCACCAGCACATTACTGTGGAAAGAGGAAGAAAGAAAAAAAACCCTGTGGAATCTATCTTATCATCCTTATGCCGGGCCATCCATTTATCAAGTATGTAGTTCAAATCTTACATCTCTACTGCTCCTCTTGAACTGTGATATGCCTTTTCTGTCAGATGATTCATGTCAATGAGCAACAACCTTCACATACTGGCACTCGTTTGCGTGGCCTTTTTCTCTAAAAGAAATCAGTCACATGATGGGAAAGGAGTCTTTCTATATCAACTGTAAATTCATTCTTTTTGCTGCAAGTGCTGAGGAGGTAAGACCAATTTTGGGTGAATGCATAGCCTCTACAAATGCCTCAAAACTCTGATATGGGCAGTTGTCATTTCTGATACATGCTCCCACTCTCTTCAACAGACGATTGTGGTCTCCACATTCATGATGTGGGTTACCTGTGACTGATTTAATTTCAGGAACAAAGAAACGCCTTGTGAAGTCAGCTCCAAATTCTTTATGGAAGGATTTAACTGTCTTTCTGAACTTGAATGTCACAAGAATAGACCTCAGCATGTCAAGGATACTTTTTGGAGTAACCCTATCTAGATGTTCAAGGGGTGTATCAAAGAAGAATTAACGTTCCAGGAATATTGACAATGGCATCTGGCAGGCTCAATCTATCTCTGACTTGCAAGTTGATTGAGCCAGCTATGACATCTCTTAGAATGGCATCTATGGCACTTATGTCCAGGATTGAATGCTAATGAGATGTATGGTCCTTATGAGAAGCATCACAAAGTGTCATTTTCATATTACTTCATATTTGACATTATTATGCATGTTTTGGTGACTTTTTTACAAATGGGAACACCTTGTGATGCTTATCATAAATAGCATGAATCTCAGTGTGCACTCATGGACATATGAGGTATTTTGTTAAAGTCATTTACTTCTAATTTACTACGATACAGTAAACACCCGTATATAAGAACACACAATTTCAGAGGTCAGACTGATTGTGTTCTTATTTATCGGATGCTTAGTGAAAAATCAGCCTCAGGATGTTCTTAAATGTTCTTAAATTTTTTTAAATTCAGTGCTGTACAGCATAAAAGATGTTGCTAGAAATTTTAATCATGTTTTTGGACAATTACATAAATTGATGGAACAATAATTAAAAACCTAATGTTCAAATAGGTCTACTGTAATCAGTAATGTAACAAAACAGTAACAAGAAGGGTGTATGTATAGTTCTGTGGCAGATCCATATGCTGCCCCACCCTTGAAATGCCTAAAGTAGAGGTCCACTGTACATCTGCAAATCTGAAAGTCTGATTTACTACTGTGTTGACATGTACATCAGTAAAACAATAACATTAAGGGTTTGTACTCTTGTTATTGTTTGTAGATCTGTAACCCAAAAGCCAGCTGTGCATCTTAAAAACTGTATTCGTCCAAGCCCTGGGGAGAGATTTTCTCGTCTCCTGAGCCATCAGTTGTCATTAGGCAGCCGGTCTTTTCAAAAAGCCATCTTAGAAAGTCTTTGCTTTCTTTTAGTTCACTCCAGGCTTCCCCAGTCCATTGAGTCATAAGTATTCGCCTGTCCTTTGCAGAAAGTCTATCATGCCATTTTTCAAGATTGTCATCTATCTCCAACCACCTGTCCATTGCAGCAGCAATTTTCACTTTCATCATCCTTCCACATCCTGCATCAATTGGCTGAATTTTATCAGTATGGTTTTCTGGTAGCATGTACACAGAAGTACTGATTTCATTCCTACATGTCTCGTGGAACTCTTTGGTTTGTTGGAAGGACACGTTGTCTGCAAATAACACCTTTTCCTGGTCAGTTTTTCCAACCCCAGGAATGAGTGTTTTCTTACACCATTGCATATTTGTCACCTCATCCATCCAGGCATTTTGCTGGAAATACACATCAACTCTTTTATCATATTGTTCTTTCTCTTGAGAACTAACATTCCCTTTCCCTCTAAACACAAGGGAAGGCTTTACATTCTGTTCTCCTTCACCTCTTATGCAAAGTTGCAAAGTGGCTTGCCTTTTATCCAGACCTGATGATGGTTGTGCAACCCAGACTTGTTTATTGCCACGTGAGTCATAGGTAGTCCCTTGGTCCACCACGAATGGAAGAGGAACCTGGTCCACATTGTACCTGTTTTCAGGAGTCCACCTGCCATATTTGGGGTCAGTCATAGTTGATCTGTTCCGCCTCCTCTGTGTTTTCAGGGATTTCCTCAAATTTTGATGGAACTTCTGGATGGTTAACCTACCATCATCAGCAGAGTTTTTCTTCTTGTTTGTTCTTCTTCTCAGTACTATATCGTGCCTTTTTTTTAAACCTTTGGAACCAGTTAGAGCTTCCTTTGAAACTTTCAGCCTCCTTTTTCCCATAAGTCATCTCAATTTTTGCCTTCATCTTTTTCCTGAACCACAGTTTTGTAATCTTGCATCCAGCTGCTCTACGAACTTTGAATTCAGCAATCAATAGATTAGCTGCAAGTGGATACCTCTCACTCTGCTTCGATCGCCCAGCCACAATTTTTCTTCTCTGCCTTGCATCTCTTATATTCCCAGAATTTTTTCCCTTTTTATTTAGTTCTAGTTCCTTCAGAATTTGGTTTCTGTTTTTGTCCCACTTTTGAATCAAAGATCGATGAACTCCTTTCTCTTTTGAGACGATGTTGTGTCTATGTTTTGATGATTTCAAAGACTCAAAAAGATCCAGGGTTTTCTTTTTGAATTCAACTGTGTACGATTTTCGCTTCTTACTTCCCCTTCTCTTGTTTCCAAGACTTTCGACTTCATTACTGTCTAGAACAATGGGATCATTACTTCCTGACTGGCTAGTCTCAGGCAATGAGCAATGGGCATCTGCTTCCTTTCAATTGGCGAACATATTCTCTTGCTTTGAACCCTCGTGTGAGTTCTCGGTCATCGGGTGTTTGAATTTCATGTGGCTGTCAAGGTATTGTTGACCTCTGAATGATTTACCACAGACGTTGCATTTTACTTCAGCACTTTTAGATATCTCAGCTGTCTTTTCCATCGTTGGCGTGATGTCAAGCATACAACCATTCTTCAATTCTACTTTTTTTCGAACGCCACAATCGAATAAAGTCCGATTCATCTTTGTTTTAGCTTAATATATTCAGCTCATAAAAATTCCAAACAGTGAAGTTCAACACACGAGGAAGAACACTTTGTGCGCCTCTGCATTGGCCAGCGGTTTCCTTTGTTATATTACCCAGGAACCACTTCGAGCACTGCCAGGTTGTGCGAGTGAGGAACCATCTTGGAATTCATGAAAAACCTTGACAGATTTTTAAGGATAAACCCACACACATTAGAATAATGACGAATGAATATGAACTATATTTAGAGGCAAGCACAAGGGGTTATCATGCTTATTTCAAGGACGCCACAGTCTACATTGGAGAGATTCTTCTATGCGAAATGGAGCCCAATAATCGCCACAGCAAGTATGCAGTTGTGGTAAAAAATGAGGACGACAGGATTGTTGGTCATGTCCCTATTGAGCTTTCTAAACTCTTCTTCAAATTTCTATCAGAGTATGGCAAAATTGAAGCAGAATGCATTGGAAGTAGAATAAACAAAGGGCGAGGAAAAGGACTAGAGCTACCAGTAGACTTTAGACTAGTTGGGAATGCTCGATATCTCAAGAAACTTCTCAAGAAATTACAGAAAAAGAACATTGAGTTCGATTACCAATGGAAGCTGAGCAAGATACAGAAGTATTGAGTTTGAACTTCAGTTATTTTCAATAAATTTGAATGACATAATGGGCAACAAAAGACTGGACAAGTATTTGCAAGCTTTGATCAACTACAACTGTGATTGACCTTGATACAGCTATAAAATCTTATGTTTTTCTCTATCAATACAGTAGTTTATAGTATTGTAAAGGCAAAAAATGTAATTCATGATATTAGATATTCTGAAGAGAACAAAGGTGCCCAAAACTTAGCTAATACCATTGGTCAGCAGGTGTGTTTATGGTAATTTGTGTAATTTTGACACCCTTCCCATTTTATAAGAACATTATTTTTTTCCAGGCTGATATTGTTCTTATAAAAGTGGTGCTTTATTTGCCAAATTTCAGCCTGATGTTCTTAATCCATGTGTTCTTATATGTGGGTGTTTACTGTATTGTTGGGAAATATCTTATCATTTGCCTGGTAAAAATTCTGCATGATATACATTGCACATGCTATAAACTATCCTACTTGACCTACTAGAAGGAGAAGTAAAGAATATCAAACTATGACACCAGCGCTTGGCAAATGGGCCACAACTTGTGAAAGGGTTTTTTTTTGGGGGGGGGGGGGGGGCAAGAACTGCATGTAGACTTTGCTGCCTAGATCAATCTGACTTCAAATGTCAGTAACTCGATTGTATCTTTGTTTGGACATGTTGATGACTTACGGGTTTATCAAGGCTCCATGATGCCTCTCAACCACCAGGCAGGCATGCAAGGTACTTTAAAAGAGTACTTAAAATATTACTTGACAGAGCTCTAAGACATCACATCTATTTTCTATTCAACGGTATCTCCTTTGACAGTTGATCAATTTCAAATGTTGAGTTCCATGTCACAATAGCCTGATGTAAACAATCTGTTTTTCAGATTCCTACTCTCTATGCTATTTCTCTTTGACTTAAGGACATTCATGCGAAAAGTTTCCAACATTGATGTTTTTCTGAGACTTTTACCATTGAAAGATGACAAGTTAGTGATGTCAGAAATGTAAAAAAAATGAAGTTGCCAACTTCAGTTTGGAAAAAAATCCTTGATCTGAAAAAAATCGGGCTTTGCTGCAGAATAAGGCCACAGTGGCTGTAAGTCCAAAAATATTGCAATTAGATCTTTGAAGTGAAATATTTTCTGCCAAATATTGTTTAAATGGACCTGTTAAAAGAATTACGTCAACTGGTGAGGTTCCTTAAAGAACAAGTTCACATTTAGCGACCATGAATAAACACTGAACTTTACTCCCAACATTCTTTATTCCTTTGTTTGTAACAAACTTCAAACTTTTATTGGAAATATTAAATTACAATTGTCACCATCTTTAACATGTGACTAAACTGAACTCAACAGAAATGGGACTACAAACAGGAATAAACAAGAACCATGAATGATACTAGAAAATAACCGTACCCAGTTGGGGAGGATTTTGAAAGTTATGATGAAAATTGTCCTGGAAGGTGAGTGTTAGGAGGGTAGAAGTTTTTAACTCATGGATGTTTTCTGTAAAAAATCAATACATATCCCATATTAAATTCTTACAACAGCAAAGGAGTAAACTCAATTATCCTACACTGTTCTCTAGGTCAAGTGCATCCACAATAATAACAGTCATAATAGGTGAAGCATCTCTGCTATGGGTGAAATTATCATGGAAAAATTCATTTAATTACTCCTTTCAATAGATTCACCGTCCAAATGGAAGTTGAAAATTCAAACCATTACTTGATTCAAAAGTCAAATGTTGATTTGATCTCAGTAGATCTCAGTGGATCTCAGGTGACAATATGTGGGAATTTTGTGAGATTTTCCAGTAACACCAAGAGAGACGCCTTGTCTGTAAAACAGTTTGTAGAAGTAATGAAATGCTGATGAAACAGTCATCAAAGTAACAAATCATCTGCATAATGACAAACACTGGTACTTATTTTAACTGTTTGGTCTGAATAACAATCAATCAGTCAAACGAGAAGTTATATCTTTAACATTTCCATGCATAGTGGGCACAGGAGACTCAAAATGTGGCAGGGGTCGGCGGTGCGCAATGTCAGCGGTTGCTCAACAAAGTGAAACATTTCAATATGGTGGCCAAAGGCCAGAGTAATTATCTTTCGACAGATGCAGTTCGAGAAGCAGTTTTAGCTGATAGGGATGACTTGTCGTTTCAAGAATCGGAAGAAATCGATGAAAAAGAATCAGTTAATGGAGAATCCGAAGAAGACGTTCTCAGTGAGAAGATTGAATTGTGTCTTCAGGCATTTGACTCGCTTGATTTATGTGATGTAAATTTGGATATGTTTAAGAAATGCGTGCGAAGACAAATTGAAGCATCTTACCACGTATTTCAAAGTCCTACTGATCCGTTAAAGATTTTATTGAATGTTCCTGTAAACTGTGGAATGGTCCTTTATGATGAAACCAGACTGTGGCTAGTCAAGATCAAATTACGTTTGGGAGGAAAAGTCAGCATCAGGTGCCCTTATCAATGTGAAATAATTCGAAATTTACCAAAAGAAATTTTTTTGGTGTTTCGAAGTGGAGTTGTACACTCTTGGTTGCAAGATGTTGTTGATAACATTTCCCACACTGAAAATAATAAGTGCTATGCGATATCATTCACAAGGATGGAAGCTGTTGTTGCATTATTCTCTGTGTTGTCAGGAATGTCAGAAGGGGCAGTCAGGTCATACTTCAAGAGGAAAGGGTCGAATGGAAGTTTTTACAAGCTAAAGTTATAGTAAACTTGGAGAAAGACTTTGTTTTCCTTTACAAGATCAAAGCTGGCCAACTCTTGAAAACATTCCATTATGGATTTTGGAACAAGTTTAGCTTCCCACTCCATAGCTAAGTTACAGTATCATTGCTTATTTTCCATATTACCAGACAATGAAAGACTGCATGATTCTAGTTGGTTTTTGGTAACAGTGTTTTAATGAGTTAATAGCTTGAAATTGAGTTGAATACAACTTATTCAATGTTGATATTTAATAACATGCCAACAAACTTTGTAACAAGAGTAAATAGTATTGTCTAAAAATCAACACAAAATTATTTTGAATACAAATTATGCAGTTGTAGGCTGTTGTTAAAAGTGAGTTGCTTACTGTTGCCCATTTATGTTTTCCAAACAAAATGATAGTTACTTCTTTGAAAATGAAATTAAACACAACAGTTCAAATGCTAATATATGAACATGTCAACAAACTTTGTAACAAGAGTAAATAGTATTGTCTAAAAATCAACACAAAATTATTTTGAATACAAATTATGCAGTTGTAGGCTGTTGTTAAAAGTGAGTTGCTTACTGTTGCCCATTTATGTTTTCCAAACAAAATGATAGTTACTTCTTTGAAAATGAAATTAAACACAACAGTTCAAATGCTAATATATGAACATGTCAACAAACTTTGTAACAAGACTAAATTTTAACCAGCATAATCTAAAAATTCAGTTTAAATTATTTTGAACAGTGCAATAAAGTTGTACAATAAAGTTGCAGGCTGGAATGAGAAATGTTGTAGTTGTAGGTTGTTAAACTCTCTGTTGATGGCTTACTTTTGAGTACTTAGAGTATACTCTAGCTTACGTAAGCTAATCCTAGTTTCTGCAGCTACTATACAGAACAGAGATTCTTGTCTACAGTGATCTTCCCTAGTTGAACACTCCTCTCAAATTGGGCTCTGTAGTTATGTGAACAATAACAGCACTTCTCTTCTTCAGGCCCTTTGTCAAACCCACAAAAACAGGATTGTCCATTTGTTACCCTTAGTGGTACATAGGTTTGCTTAGATCTAGAAATACCTTCTCCCCCATAGCCCCTTTCTCTGAGCCAGATAAGGTGAACAAATTCATGCTGAAAAATCTGCATCCGCCTTGCATGATGATTGGTGTTTTGGCTATACCTTCGAATTGCCATATGCTTGGCTTCTTGGTCCTCCATAGACACTGCATTTAAGCCCAAATTGTATTTCTGAAAAACAGATGGATGGGCAGGAATGATATGTCCCACAGTCCAGGTTGTTGGGGTCACCGTGCTAAACAAGCTGCTGCATCTGAAGAAATTGGTACAGGACTGTTTAAGCCCTGCAATGTTTTCCTGAGAAACATTGACAACTCTACAAAACAGGGAGACAATTTGCCTCAATTGTAGTGACATGTAGGCAAACACATGGAGAGAAAAGGTTTGCTTCTCTGAATCATGTGCTTGCTTGATAGAATCAATGATAAACATGAAATTCTGTAGGAACAAACGAGAGTCTTGACCAGTGAATCTGTATTGAAATTGGGCAAGATCTTTGTTTTCATTAAACCACCTAATCACTTTCTTGGCAAGACGACCCATTTTGACCTTTTTTTTAAGGCAGTCGACCAATTTGTAAAATGGGGATGTATAAGGCACAACATCAAAGTCTGTGATGTTTGATGAAAGTGCTGACTTTCCAATGCTTTCATATAGGATCAGCTTAAATAATTGCTGGCAAGAATTGTTTTTTGGATGCAACAGTTCGACATGTGTTCTATCAAGAAACTTTCCAATGAATGGTACAAATTCTTGTCTACTACCTTTCAAGGAAATGAAGTCAGTTACTTTTTTTCGCTTTGTTTTCTCTGAAACTTTTTGTTTACTGACCTGCTCCTTTAGCTTTTCAACCTCCCTTGCAACAGCCACCCGTTTGTCGTAGGCCCATGGCTTCCATTTATTGCCTGGACCAGCTCCAAAAGTCCCTTTTACATGACTGTAGTCAGCAGTGCTCACATTTCCAAAGGTTGAGAAATATCTGGCACTTAAAGATAGTTCTCCAGCAAGGAATGCAAGCATTTTGAGATCGTTAGGAAACTCTGCAAACTTAAAGTTGATGTGTTTCCCATTAATACTGTAGGTTTTGCCCTCGATAGTGGTCATCTCTTGTAAGAGGTGCTTCACATACCTTTGTACAGAAACAGAACTTTCAGAGCAGTTAGCTCCAAAAATGAGGAAGTTCTCATTACTGCTTAGGATATGTTGTCCCCTATTGAGAAAACTAACATTCCAAGCAGTGGCTGACTCATCTTTTCCAAAAGGGGCACCATCCCCCCCAAGAACAACCTGAAATGTAAGTGAAGAATGATCATCGCAGTTAATTTTCCAATTTAAGCAATTGGAAGGAGGAAGCCTGAAAAAATCAGGGCTTCAACGGGATTCGAACCCGTGACCTCGGCGATACCGGTGCGATGCTCTACCAACTGAGCTATGAAGCCACACATTGGGAGCGAGGCCACACAATTGAGTTCATATCTTCCCGTGAGGAGTCAAATGATGTGAAGTTTATATGAAATAATTCATATATGAACTGCGGTTGTAGATGAAAGTGAAGAATGATCATCGCAGTTAATTTTCCAATTTAAGCAATTGGAAGGAGGAAGCCTGAAAAAATCAGGGCTTCAACGGGATTCGAATTTGAATGGCTGCAGGATGCTCACAAATAGTTGCCTGTAGTCGGTTTTCCTTGTCAGATAGATCATCCACCTATTAAAAACGAAACAATATTTTCCCTTTGTTTCATTATCAAATTGTTCAAATTTAATGGTGAAAAAACTATTCTGAGGTAAAAACATTTTATGCTGCACATACAGATTGTTCTCATGCAATTACAAACTGTAAATTACTGACTACAAATTGCACTTGTCCCTTCGGGCTCATGCAGTTTTGCTAGCCTTTGAAAAATTTACTAGTGCGTATGCATTTCAAATTACACTCAAAATCATGTGATTACCTATACTAGTGAAAATAAATATTCAATGCAAAACTTTGGCTCTGTAAAAATTTCAGATTATCTGAGTGTAAAAAACAGCAGTTTAATCAGGGCTTTGACAAAACACTGACCCCTTAACTGACCCCCTTAAAAATCATCGGGAAAAAATACAAAGCATAGTACAAATCAAGTTCATAAAATAAAATCATGTTACCTGAAAGTTCCAAGATGGCGGGCGAGTGTTGTAAAGGTCTGACACTTTTCTTCTTTCGTTACAAGTACAGGTTTTGTTCTCGGAACTTTCAGGTAACATGATTTTATTTTATGAACTTGATTTGTACTACGCTTTGTATTTTTTCCTGATGATTTTTAAGGGGGTCAGTTCAGGGGCCAGTAGGGGGTCAGTAGGGGGTCAGTGTTTTGTCGAAGCCGGTTTAATTGCAACAGTGAATTAAGTGTTTAAGGAGATCTGGTTTGTGGTAAACCGAATCGGTTTTCTCATGGCTATTAAAAAACTTAAAATGTTGATAACCTTCTGCTGAAGTCTTTGTCCTTTGACTTGCTTTGCCTGAAGATCTCTTGTTGCGGTCAAAACCTTTTCATGTTCGAGGGCAGTTCTTTCTCGAAGCTCTTTCAGCTCTCTCATCATAGTTCCCACATTGAATCTTGCATACACTTTTTTCTCCCGAGTAGGCATGCTATGTTTTTCGAATTATTTCGCATTGATAAGGACGCCTGATGCTGACTTTTCCTCCCAAACGAAATTTGATCTTCTACAGCCACAGTTTGGTTTTGTCAGAAAGGACCGTTCCACAGTTTAGACTTATTTTATGAAATCTTTAACGCGGATCAGCAGGACTTTGAAATCCATGATAAGATGCTTCAATTTGTCTTCACGCGCGTCCTCTCCGCCTGCCAAACAAAAAAAATTCCTAAATATCGGCGCTAAATGCAGATTTAAACAAACAAAAAACATAGGTTTCTTCTTCAGGTATTCTTCTTCCCAAAACATCCAAATTTACGATTGAATAATTGTCCATGCTAAAGCCTTTTGAAGCCTAAAATGCTCAAAAATACGAAAAAACAAGAGGCAAAGAAGTTCTCACAATACCTTGACGTGTAAAAGCTCGTTTCGTCGAGTAAAAAACACCAAGCCATGTGAGTTTGGTACCATCTGAAAGCTGCAGTTTTCAAGCATCTTTCTTTGAGGAGCATTTTTGGCAGTATCCGCTTACTGCATAGCACTTTGGACGCAAAGTTAATGATTAGCATAGCAAAGAAGTAATTTGACCCCTACCCCCACGGGGGAAATAACCTCCCACCATTTTGAAAACAGATTTCGCAGCCACATTTTGAGTCTCCTGTGCCCACTGTGATGCTTTGGTAACAGTGATGAAATATAACGAAAAAAAAAAGTTACACAGGCTAATGTTGATGAATTTGTATTTCTGAAAATATCCATATGCTGTACTTCCCCCAAGTTGGAATATAATTTCCACTGTGAACCATGGAGAAGCATTGTATATTTTCTGGAAATACAAAATCTTATCTAATCTTTAACCTTTACTACAGAAAGGCTGCAAGAATGGCAAATTATAAATGTCAAACAACTTCTGCTGTGGTGGCGACTGAACCTTATGGGTTGGCCTTGGAAGACTTAACACACTACAAGTGTGGGCATTAGGTGTAAATCCTGCATGCACCATGGGTTCTTCCTCTCGGGCAGTGGAGTCTGAAGCACTTTCTTGTTGGAGATCTGGCTCCTGGTCAGAGGAAACTTGGACACTTCTTGCCTCCATGATACTTGTCTCCTGAAGGACGTAATCTTGACCTCTTGTGATGTTCAGAATGTCACATTCTATTGATGGACTCATTCCAAATCCTAGTAGAGTTCTTCAGATGCACCTCTGACTAATTCTAAGATGTGGCATAACTCAAGTTTCCTTCTCCCACATGACTGTCGGCCACTTGCAACTTCTCGTGTATATCTTACAAACAACATTTGGAGGAGTCTAGGGACAGTCATCTTGTGTTGCAAGCCTGGTCTCAGCAAATAAACAAGTGTAACAGCAATAGGTTTTCTGACTGAATTGGACATCGAACCATGTTTAATTACAATCTTTATTGGTCCAATATGTAAAAAACTGAAAAGCAAATACGATAACTGTACTACATTGCAAACTATATCCGATCTGAATAGACAATGAATCACTGTTGCTGAAATCTCATAACAATAGGAATTGATTATTCGTGGAACTACAAGCTGCCTTGGTAGCATGCAAATGATAAACATAGCCTGCATTGCAATGAAGAGCGAGTGTTGAAACAATCTCATGTAAAATGTGATCCTCAATGATGCAGGCATTTGACTATTCTGTAACATTGCCACTGCAATCATGATACCAACATAAAGGTAATCTTGTGAAAGGTATTTCTCTGTTAACCAATCTGATCCACTCCCTGCGTGGCCCTCCAAGGTCAATGGACTGTTCTACTTTTTAGTCATCAACAAATTCCAGTTCACTGAAGGTTGTTTGAAAAATTTGTCCCTGTCAATAGTAGTAAAGGTTGTTTCCCCGTCACATGTTTCTTCACAAGAGGTCAGTTCGAGTTGTCTTCCTTTAACAATCCTTTCTTGAAGGAACCTTCATACTTCTACAGCATCTTGAAGATTTTGGCTTTTAGCATTGTGGATTACCTCATTAATGTCAAATGGGCATTGAATGGTATGTCCTTCTTTGTTTGAAGCCGCAGCAGTATTCACAAGATTAACATTCATGTTAGCTAGTTCTCAATAAAACCTAGTAAATTGTAGCTCTGACCAATCGAATTATGGTCTTAAATCATACTTGTGATTTTATGTTGAACTTCAATCACCATAAAGCAATTATTGGCTTAATGAAATATAATGCTAGTTGAAAGCAGCAAAAACAATCCTTCTGGCCAAATTGACTTGAAGTAGGATTTCAAATTTATGATTGAAATGAAAGCTTTTACTTCTGTATTTCTTAGCTATAAGATTTGTTTTTCCCCTCACTTTTGAGACAAAATTTTGTTGACTATGTGTTTCCTCAGTGGTGTGCATATTACATTGGTGGACTAAACACACTGGTACAGTGATTTCTTTTATGCTTTTTGACATGAAAGGTAAAATAAGCTTCTGTAAGTTTATTGCATGATGACATGGATTAAAATTTATTTGTGGATTAGTAGCAAGAAGCTATTTGCAATTTTTTTGGCCTAATAATCTTTAACAAGTGAGTTGATTATTTCACGAGACGATAATGTTACAGCCAGTGTGTTAACATGTGTGTACCATTGTATTAAATTCTAAGGCAGCTAAAAAAGCAGGAGATCGGTAAGTGTGCTTTTAGAATAGCTCTGATATAGGAAAACAAAGCACCGAAGTCTAAGTGAAGACTTCAATAATTTATAAGCAAACCTCTTCTCGATCTCTTCACGCAATGCATCTTCCACGGTTTTTCTTGCCAAAATCTCTCCCACCCCTTCCCAGCTTCCCATTCTCTTCTCTTTAAGGTCTGATGATGGACAAATGGAACACATATTGCTGCCAACAAATCATTTACATGTCTCTCTCCGACACCGGTATGCAACATTCCTTAAAAATGAGCCTTGCATTAGCTTGAGCATGTGAGCACGACAAAATGTTACAAATAAACTTGTTTACTATTTGCATTTTAAATTTTTTCAAGATTTATCACTGCAAAATAAACATTTATCTTTAAAGCTTGGGAACAGCACAAAAAGTAAAGAAGTCATGATTGAGAAATTTTTATGTACCTGTGACTAGTTTTGTACTGACATCATAAATCAGCACTCTACGACGTGCATCAGTAGATCAATGACTTTTACCAGTGCACAAAGTATTTATTTGCCACTAGCTGCACTGGATGTAAACTTGCCAGCCCATGCCTTTTTTTGTCAACAACATTTTTCAGTTGTGTGGGTTGCTGACTAAAGCAACACGATTCCAAACCCTCTGTTAACATCCCTATCTCTATGACTGTCCATCATCCCATGACACTTCACATTCACTTTCTTCAGACATTGTATTGGCCGGCTCCTTTTCACCTTGAGAACATTGTTGACCTTCAACTTGCAACTTTTCAGCGCGTAATTTTCGTCGGTTTAGTTCACCCTTTGTGAATCTCCCACTTTTACTTCTTTTTTTACTTTGCGTAGCGGACGCCATATTTGTTTGCAAACCTTTGCATGACAGTTTTTTCCTTGCGCGGACCTCGGGGACTCGCACACAATTCTTAGAGAGATGAGATGCGCAGAAAAATTTGTGCAGAAACAATTAGCAAGAATGTTCTAAAAAGAAAGACAGCTATGATTCTGAGGGATTAGATTTTGACTTTGTACACTACAAACAATATGTTTGTTCAAAAAAAACCTTCTAAAGACACTGCTAGGAAAAACCAAGTGTTTTTTTTGCATACGTTATATCAAAGCAAAATCCAGCGGAAAAAATTACAGGCCATTGTTAAACACACCTAAACAAAACTGCATGCAAAATTTGGAGTATTTTCAACAAAGTTTACACCAAAAATACCAAAGGCCCTTTCTCTATCAAGCCTTTCAATTGTAGGAGTCCTCTGTTTCTGACTGATTCTGCTGTCTCTGGGGTAGGGCCATTTGAATTGTTCTCTTTGCCTGCAGTGGGGCTGTTTTTGATACCTCTCTGTAGGAGACTGGTGCCCAGATTGAAGATTGGTTCCATTGCCTTTCGCAACAGTTTAGCACTCTGAAACTTTGTTATTTTTGAACCTCTGTTAGTTCCATATATTACTGCAAAGTTGTTTCAGTGTCAACATACCAAAGTTTGCTCTAAGGATCAACTATGCAAGATAGAAAAAAAAACCATTTTCTCAAACTTTGCCAGAATAATGGCTTAGGTGAACCAGTTCTAAAAATATAAGTCATTTAGATTTTTATTTATTTTTTGATATTTTTTTTGTATTTTGTGCTCGTGGTAGCCTAAATTGATGCCAAAATTGGGCATTTTGTGGGAGCTCCTTTTTAAAAAAGTGAAAACATTCCAGAATAGACTCTTGTATAAGCCACACCTTTTTGCTTAAGTTTTGGGCCAAAAGTCGTGGACGCAGCTTATACACGAGACCAGTGCTTTCACAGGGAATACACTGGCTTGTAGGGGTCATAAATTGAACTGAAAACCTCCAGTTAATAAAGATTAAACATGTTGAAGCTTGTTGATCATTGCTTTCGGTAAAAGTGGTGGCTCCTAAAGGAACCATTTGTTTGCATCTTCCGGTTCTAAACCTGAATCTTGCCCGCCAGTAGTTCTTTCAAGCATTTCATTTGCAATTTTTTTGAACTGGTAAACTCTAACTGGCATGGAATCTCCATTCCTCCACAAAGCTACTTTCAATGTCATCTGTGACCGATTACTTCAACACTGATTTCTCCACTACGTGCAAGAAAATACCGCGCTATTTGGGAGAAGTCGCAAGGCAACTGGCTGACCGTTTTGTTGCCCTTCACTACTTTCAGGGGGGATCATAAAAACCCATGTGATTCGGCAGTCTGGAGCAATGTTGGACCCTGGTGCTTGATATAGAAACCGTCGAATGGAAGGAAGTTCCCTTTACCAATATCGTAACATTTCTAAACCCTCAGGCCAGAATCTTCATACTGGAAGTTGTGAAGACTACTGAACTGCTCTATTTTGTTGACTGAAAGTGACTTCTCTGATTCTTTGACTACGCTGACTGCAGCGGTTGTTCCCTTCACTGGGTGTGCATCACTTTGGTGCATTTTCTGCAAACACAAAGTGATGTCGTCACATTGAGGGCAGCGAAGCGTATGTTGGTGTGTACAATGTTCCTGGAAATCTGGATCCTTCGGATCGCTGAGACCCAGATTACGGCAGTGGTCAGGGCATTGACTTTCGTATTCCGTTTTGAAGTACCTCTTACCGTCGCAAAGCGACCTTCTCAATTCTTCGGCTACGTCCTTCAGGCCTATTTGATTGAGCTCATCTACTATTCAGTCAAGTCGCTCGAATCCCGCTGAACCATCAGCTGCTATGTTGTCCAAGCCACTAAGCGACTTCTGCTGAGAGGCATCCCTTACCTCAAGAACTCAAAATAGAGTTGCACGGCTTAGTGGTTCAAACTGCTCTTCTTCACAAAACTGGAGGTACTGCTTGATCATTGTTGCCCTTGTCACCTTCCGAATAACGTTGGGCATCGTGATCTTTTCGCCGCTGTTAAGCATTAGTTTCCTTGTACCGAACGCCACATTTTGATAGAAGTATGGGCGATTCACAAAGTCTAAGAAATGGTCAAGTTTCGCTGGGGGGTAGGCAAACTCGATGAGAAGGCAACGTTTCTACTAAGGAGCCTGGACCACAATCTTGCGCATGAGCTCTAGCACATCTGATTTGCCACTCAGTTAACTTAGCGTATGGCTCATGGATCCTCTGAAGGGTCTTCACTGGATATCGATATACATACAGGCTCAGAATCTGGGTCTTCACATTCTTAGTGCTAGCGTTACTGTAGGCCTCCATTAGCAAAGGTCACCGAAGTGTGCGTCTTTTTCTGGTGTGACAGGACTGAAACAGTTCTGGTCCGGCCTTCGGAGCTATGACATCACATACCAGATTGCAGGCTTCCGTAGCCTTGTCAATACAGACCTGCTTCTCTTGTTCACTCGCCTTGTCCCATGAAGTTTTGAGCTGAAACATTATGGGACTGACCCTACCAGCATTAGTTGCCACTTGTTGAAGACTTTGCATTGCATCACTAAATGCTGCAATTGCCACCTTAGCTCCACTTCTAGCTTCATCTTCTTCTTCAGAGCTCTGACTGTCCTGTTCAGACTCGCACCCTGGAGCCCAATCAGCAGTGTAGGTGGCAGATTTCGGATGAGCTGGTGTTACGTTAGGGGTTGACATGACAGTTGTGAGTTTTAAAGCTGCAATACATTTGGCGAGTCCGGGAGTAACGAAAGAAAAAATATAATCCTGTCGTACATTGATCTTGATTAGTTTAATCAAAGTAAAAGTAATTTAGATACAGTACAACTATGCCTATTGGGTGTAATATGTGGCGTAGTATCATCTCGTTCTACTTCAGCAATGTTGCGCGCAGTAATTTCAACGTTAGCCTACTATCAGTGACATTGCGCACAATGATGTGGCATAATGTCCGTCATTCTCTGCAATCTGAGCATCCAATAACCAACTAACACACGACAATTTGCTTTTTCGTCTTTTGTGTTCCTAGAACAAATGCGCTTAGCGCTAAACAGTAGCCTGTGTAGCAGCCGTTTCCTTTCCTTTTCTGGGCGGAGGGATCGAACGCACTCGCTTGCAGTTTCGTTCTCTTCGCGTGCTTTTTTGGAAACGCCTGCTACGCAGGCTACTGAACAGTTGCAGCTTATTCTAATGTTGATGTCACCATTTTGGTCATGTTATACAAATGTGGCTTCTAACTGGCTCGGTGAGTCAGTGCTGATTGTGCAGAAATTGCAGCTTGTAGCCATCTGTAGAGAAAAAAGATGTTTCGTGTTACATTGTGTGCCATTTCGCTGCGTATGTCCGGTCCTTCATTCTTTTTGAGTCAAAACAAAACTTTATTGAAAGTGCTGACCAGCTGAACACTAGTTTCACCATTGGTAAACGCCCAATTAGTGTCCCAATGCATATACAGTCATTGTGCAAAATAGCGAATATATTATATTTTTTGTAAACATCATTATTCTCGTAGCATCATTAACGAACATTCACATGAGTATTTTGTTTTTGTTTTGTTTTTTTTCCTAGGTAGAGACGGGTTAATAGACTTCCGACTTCGATTTGCCTTTATTTTTTTTCCTGACAGCTACGTCCCGGTATAATGTGGACAGCCATTATTAATAAAAAGCAAATACAAAATAACCCATAATCACCTGGAATGCTGATCTTCCTGTTGGGTATTGCTCTGGACCTGTTGCCCTTTCAACCACGCCTTGTTTTCCTCCAACTTGATATGGTGAAGCTTAGAGCAAGATACACAAATCACTGAGAAGCATAGCCAATAGGAAATAACATTCTTAGCTTGGAAACGAATGCAAATTGAAACTGAGTAGCACAAAACAGGTAAGTTGTGGTGTCGACCAGGCCCAGTCAGTGCAAAATCTACAGAGCGTACACTAAAAATGTGAGTAATTTTCTCTTCATTTTTTACCTTTTTTTTTCATTAAAAGTAGCTAATCCCTACCGCAATGTGGACAACTCTTAATAAAAAATACGCTTGAACATTTTTGCCTGTTTCAATTGGCATGATTACGGTGTTTGTTTCAGCTTGAGACGGTTGAAAATACTCAAAGAGCTGTGAAAAAATTTTAATAAAAACTTTCTTCCATCGAAAACCGAATGCAGTGTACTTTTGAATAATTATTTTCAGTCCTAAAAGCATTTTCATGTCTCTTTAGTTTAAGCGCGTAAAAGACTGCAAACATAACAAATTTGCATATGCGAAAATTGACCAGATGCCTTTCTCAAACATGGAATTTTAGCTTCAACCTTCATTTTCATGTTTTCCTTATATAAAAAAATTGTTTTTGAACCATTTTTATTCAACACTTCTTGTTAGGAGCGCACTATACGTATATATTTACTGCAATTTTAATCATTCTTCTGTGCTTATCTAACACTTCAATTTAATTTAATTAAGGCATGTCAACCAACAATATTGTCGGCAGAGACCGAAACTTAAATGCACGTCTTATTTCATCAGACTCGATTTGAGTACTTTCTTCTCGTTTCTTCGTTATCTTTGAATTAGAAAAGGAGAAATTAATGTTTCTTTCTGAAACAGTAATTCTAATCTTAGTCCTAAATATTCTGCTATGAACAAAGTGAAAACAGCGTCATAACAATGCCACAAATGTTACTTCGAAGTTTGGTTCTGTTGGCTTAGGAATAAACAAAGAGTAAAAATTAAGCCTTGTTAGTCCTGACACTTTGAGTTGATTTATGCCATATCTACAATTCTTCAGACTTACGGGATCCCACTGGAACATGCTTCCCATAAATACCAGTTATTTCCCTTGGCATGTCAGGGCTGACTGCGTTTCTTGTCTTCAGTTGCTTCTGCCAACCAGTATGCAGCGGGTACTGGCATGTGCGTCGCAGGCACCACTTTTTACCAAAGTGATTTCTATGTTTCTCACAGATCCATAGTCCTTCGAGCTGTTCAGGGGAAAGGTCATGAGGCAAACCCAACCTCTTGAGAATTATCTGAAATTCTTGTATGGAACCTATTAGCTGGCTGAGGTGCCACGTTTGCAACTGGTCATCGATATTACTTCGACAGTCAGAAAGCTTTATCAAGCTGAGTGCACTTGCCGACTCGGAACAAAATGATTCCCCTCTGGTCTCTAATAAGCACTTGTGTTCCATCGCGCTCAAGTTTCGATCGAGGGCAATACCTCCCTATTTACTGGAACTGTCGTTGAATTCAACAATGTGAAAGCTTAGAAAATCGCCAAAGTTGCAGAAAAACCCGAGCTGCGTAGCAGGTAAGCTGTATTTATGATAAAATCTGCTTGAGATAGGTCAATTTTGGTGCAGGCATGAAAGTTGCAAATGCACGTACATGTGCTGATACAAACAGCCATAACTTTTGAAATACCTAAAACATACAGGGCTTTTTGCATATTTTTGTCGACAAAGGATTACCCTTTTTTGCTGTATAGACTATAGTTCTCAATTAGGTCCCAAAGTTTAGAAATTAGCTTCTAGATGAAGGCTATTTCCAGCTATCGTTCGATGGCGATTAATAGTGTCCAGCAATTTGCTTAATTTCGTCTTGCCACTTAAATAAAGAAAAAAATTGTTGATCTCCTGAAAAACTAGAGAGATTTATGAGTAAATTGACAGAAGATTCAATACTAGATGTTGCGAATCAAGTATTTCTCAGGGCCACGAAAAATGCCAATTTTATGCATTTGGAGACGTTGCAACTGGCGCTGACCGGACAAAATATTTTTTGGCTCCTAACGCGACCAGAAAATAATTTTGAATCAAACCAACCTGTTTTTATTCTAACCTTAATAAAGTCTTTCAGTTGCCAGAGTTTCAGGCAAAATTATTTTTGGTGCGAAATTGAGTGGGTGGTTCTTACAGAGACAGCCTCTTAAACGACATTTCGTCTCTCCTATGCATTGTAAATTACAGCGGTTACATTGAATCATGTAGAGGACGTTTTTAGTGTCACAGGTCAGGTTATATTTTATGGGGTGCATTTCCCCAGTAGAAAAGAAGGTATATGTAGTAGGTGTGTAAGAAATGTAGGGACAAGTAACAGTTTTTGCCACAATGGAAAGAACCAGAAGGAAGTTGGGGATTGGCAGAATTAGAAGAGATTTTAGCTGTAGCTAGTAAGTCATGAAGGTTGGGGAAAGTCTGAAGGCTACAACAGGCAAATGCTGAGAAACGTTTTTGCTATGGTTAGAAGAGAGCAACAAATTGTAATGGAGATGGTAAGTTCATGTCAAGAGAATGGTGTATGGCAATCAAAATTGCAGGCGTAATTGGGTGTTTTTGAGAAGTGGCGGTACCCAAAACACGCTCGAGACCATTCTTGGTTAGTTAAACTTCAAAACAAGTAAAAGAGTCAATAGGCAGACCATGGTAGAGGTGTAACAATCAGATGGCATTAAGATGACCCAAAATGTAATGGTATGAAGATGTCTGCTGAGTTAAACGTGGGGGGAGGGTCACTATATAAGGAATCATTCTTAAGGAAGATTTTTATTAGCAGACGATTAACCGACAAACATGGCCAAGTAGATTTTGAATTATCCCGCGTGGCATGAGAACTGCCGAAGAGCCTTTTTGGAGTAGGTCTTACATGTTAGTCATCCATCTTGCTCCACAATGCTCAGTAGTTCAACTGGAAAAATCTACTCCAGACAGCCTCCCTGAATAGAAATGTTTTGGGGCGAAGATTTTTGTGACCTGTTCTGCAATTCGGTTGGTGGACATCCTGCAACAAACTGACTGTGCTTGCTTCTCTGTTAACATATTCATTCTGCAATGATACAATAGCAATAACAGTGTACATAATATCAGCCATATGTGTTAAATTTGATGAACTGAAACATGAGATATTTACCATTGGCATACAAAATCAGTAAGCGGCTTTATCTGCAAATTGAGTATAGAGAGTATACAGGTAGGGAGGGGGCAAATAGGTGGATCACCCTGGTATGTATGCAGATTATTAAATCCATCTGTCTGTGACTTGCCCAATTCATTACTGCCAGGCAATTGCGCATGCTAAAAGTGCGGTCAGCGAAGTGAATTTTCTTTGGGGAGTAGATGAGAATGCAATTGTTTAAAGACTCCACCCAGTGAGTGTCATGGCACTGCAATTATAGAAATGGTTCAGTGTTAAAGTAGCTTTGTGGTGATTTGTCGAAACCTTTCTTGGAAATTGTTTGCTCATTGTTCATGTTCTTTGGCATGAGCTAAAGGCTTACTACCAAACACAGAAGAAATACCAATGGTTGCTAGTATACCAGATAGTAGTCCTCAGCAAGCTTGTACACCTTTGATTCTAAAATAATGTGTGCAGAACAGTATCTACCATGGTTGCCCTACAATAATGAGTGGTTAGATTTTTTAAAATTTCACTTAAACACTAGGATTAGTTGTTACTGAAAGAAATCCTTGCTTACATTTCAATAATTGATATCAATCAGTTTTCTTGACCTTTTCATACCTGATCATGTAGTAGACAGTGCCATACCTGACAGTGATCAACTACTGTGAGCAGTCTCCTCCTCAGATCATCTGGACTTGTGCAATTCTTCATGGAATAGTAGAGGTGCTGTTTAACACTCACCTCTAAAAATATAAGCGAATTCAACAACAGCAGTGCAACTCTATATACCTGCTAACCCTTGGGGTTGTACCTAAATATACTAGTTAACTAGGAAAAAAAGATTCCAGTACGTACGCTTGTCTGATAGCTCTGAATACCACTTTTCATCCTCCCATTTCTGTGCACCACTACTTATTTCTTTCATGGCCTTTGCCACTCCCTTCGTTCTTAAAAGCAACGAGAAATTAGATGAAATAAAGTAAGATTACTGATTCACTGGAAGACAAGGCTTATGATTTTAATTCTAAAGAAATTGAAATGCCATGAAACACCATGTATTGTCTTGTTTTCAAATCCACTCAAAATGTGTTACTAGTGCCAGTAATAATAAGTACAACCATGTGCTTACTGTTGCAATATGAATTGAATTATCAGGTGATTAATTTCTTACTATGCCAAGTGTCAAAAGAATTTTGTATGTTCTGCTGTAAAAGCCAGTTTATTATTTTTGGCACAGTCATGTGCTACTTCTATCACATTGAGTCCCAAAAGATGTACCAGTATATGTTAATAAACTACTGTTACATTGAGAGAACTACATGTAATCTAGGTGCGTGACGAGTGGTGCAACTGTAAATACCTTTAGCTTGAACAACAGGGATAACTTTTTTAATAGCCTCAAACTCATGTGTTTGGAAGCTCTGAAAATCCACTTTCGTCTCTGTTTGAGCAGCCAGCACTTGTTGCATCCTATAAAATAGAAATGCTTCACTGTAAGTGACCTCTGGAGACAGAAAGGCCCAGTTACCATAATGTATTAAGACATGTCTTTGGGTTTTAATTTCATATTGCACTGCTATTGCCTATTTAAAACCCAAAATCAATAAACAGGTTATGCACAATAGACTTCTATAACTTGGTATGCTACTAGTTGAGGGCAATGGTGCATCAGTACATCGACTCAATTAAATGTGTGGTGTTCTTTCGTGTTTGTTTAAAAGCATGTACAGCAAGTGTATTGTAGCATGAAATACTAATGTTACAAAGGGATATGAACTGCTGATCATCACTAGTGTTTACATACTGATAAGATACCATTGCTACTGTTGAATGATAGGCATTAGCTGTTGAGTCATGGTGGCAATCAGGTATGACAGTCTAACAGAGAAGAGTACAGCATTAAAAGACCTTTCTAACATGTTCATATGTAAAAAATATGCAGATGTACGTGCAAGTATCACTCAGAGGGTAGAGCTGTATATTGTGGTAGGTATAAATTTGATTATGCTCAAGGTATCACTGACTTACGGCCTCATCCCCCACTGGGGGCAATAAGGATTGATGATGATGATCACTGACTTACAGCTCCATTCCTGTCCTTGTATGAATCAGTGTTTTGAACCTCACATACACTGCTTGCTATTGATGCCTCTGCAGTTTGATTCACTGTGTTTATATAACCATGGTGTCATACATTACAAAAAATGTCACAAGTTTCATTACAGGTACTAATATATATATTCCAAAAAGAACACCAACACTAACAAACTATTACCTCCTCACTCAAAAAAATGTGATGGTGAAGAAGAACACTACGATAATGATAATGATGTAATATGAACTGAAGTACAATGATAACAGTAATAATAATTAGACTTTTGTTTATGTACAATTACCAATTTCAGCACCAAGCATATACAGGTGTAACGAGGGCATGATGGAAATCCAGCCTTCAGTGTGCTAGTTTGTTATTATAGTTTACTATAATAATTATAAAATGTTTTCCCATCATAGTTAATAGTATTTCACAAAGAAACATTGACGTTGCTGCACATGTGCAGCGGTGCTGCATACGTCTGTGGAGAGGAAGAAATGATCATCCAGCCAAGGTGAAGTCTTAATGATCGAGACACCATCGTAGTACGTAAGAAGTGACACTACCAGCATATATCAGAGTGATTAACACTTGAAATAGGGCAGTATTTAGACAGCTTGTATGATCTGAGGGTGTAAAGCAGTGACGACATAAAAACATGGCGGGGGACATACACAGGGGGTGACAAAAAACATGATGCCAAGCAAGGGCTGCAGGTCTTGTTGTGAAACGTACATCGCAGAGAGCAGAGATGCACAGTGTGAATGAAGCTCTGAAAGGCAATCAGTAGTGATGGAGATGGTCATCTCAGTCGCATTGACGAGGACACCAAGGAAGACCATCAAAGTAGCCGGAGGTGAATCCTTTTTCGAGAGAGGTACTCAACCCAAGGCAATGTAATAGATCACCCAAGGCCTGGAAAGCGGTGGCCAATTTATTAGGAGTCTCTGCTCCCCGAAATCGGCAGTGTAATTTGTACAAGAGTAGCCGAGATTCTTGCACATAAAGGTGACAGCGGAAGTGGTGGTCTGGCACATCATAGCTGAGGAGCAATAGGTAATCACAGTGCTGGTAGCCGAAGAGATAATAGTCACAGGGGTTGATATGCAACTAGCAGTATGCTTGACTCAGATCTTTCTTGAACAAATGACAATGCTGGCCTTTTTGACAGACAATATCAAGCAAAGCATCCAGGCCGGTTAAGCGAAGAGAGAACAGTTCACTGGGGTAAGGGTGGCGTGAAGTACCACAGTTGATAGATTGACCAGGAGGGTAACCGAGGTCGACAACGATGCTTGGTTTGCCGGTGCAGCTGAAAGCAATTTGGAGAGGAGAGATCAAGATGTCAACAGAAAGAGGATTGGTAACGAAAGGACCGCAGGTGGCCCCAAGGTCACACTCAGAGCCAAGAAAGTCATTGATGACTGTTGGATTAGACCTGGCAGAACTGTGATTCTGGGCAGACTGGACAGGCGGTGTACTACTGGGAAATCCGACTGGGCAGCAAATTTGTAGAAGTCACACAGAGACTTGGCAGGATAATCGTGAAGACAGTGGCGTCATTCAGGAATGTTGAGGTTTGATGGAACCGAAGACGAAGCGTGAAGGCGTTGACGCCGGAAGAATTCTGAAGCCGGGAATGGAGAGCAAGTAAATCCGAGGTAAGTGATGACTTCAGAGGGAAAAGACAAGGGCGATGGAATGGAGATGATGGGTCCGTACAGCGAGCTGGTACTGGAAACTTGTGCTTGGGGCAAGCAAGGGCTTGGTGGTCAGAAAGTTTGCACATGATGCAGACATGCTGCTTGGAGCAATTGCCTGACAAGCAGTTGTTATACTAGGACCATTCATCGCAAATTTGGTTGCGCGAAATTGCCGGTTTAGGAAGGGTAGAAATCGCAGCGCCACCAACGGGAGCTTTAGCCATTCTCCTTGGGGTGCTGTTGGACAGCAAGGACGATGGTGTCAAAAACTGAAGTTTAAGGTGATCAAGTGTCCCCCCATTTAAGCAAACCAAGCTTGAGGGAATGCAACACTATAGTGAAATGATTGGACTGCTGACCACTGATGGGTTGATGCGAGGACCATGAGTTGGCAGAAATGTTCTAGAAGAGCGGTGAAATGGGTTTGGGTGGCACTTTGCTGTACAATGACTAAATGCCCGGCCCAAAATTCAGTCATAGATAGTTCATTATACATCTCACCTGGTGCAAAAATGTGTGGCCAGGGCTGCAGGTGTAGGGTCTTCTGGGGTGCCTTTAAGACGCCAAGTGATTTCCCAGGATGCGAAAAAATCTATGCCTGGGCGAGCTGGAGCTTCAATTCTAGTTTCTTTATCTCGAGCTCTTGAGTTTCTTTGTAAAGTTGAAGAACGGCCAGCGAAGGGGTTGAACTCGTGGCAAGGTTTAGGCCAGAAAGAGTGGGTGGTGTTTCTATGATGGCTTGTTCTGTGGAAGGTTGTGGAAATGCTGCTGCTCCTGCTGTTAGGGAGTATCTTTTGTAGTCTGACTTTTTGGGACTGCACCAGTCGGTTGGTGTGGATTTCTTGTCCCTGTGAACTTTCCCAGCGAAGGCTGTTGGCAGGGACTCTCGAGATACGTTAAACAATGCATTCTCGTCAATAGATGGCAGCGTTCCCCACTCATAATCTGAGCTAAGATGATGGTGGCTGTTGCGTGTCAAACGAGAACCTGAACTCGTGGCGAATAGCGCTGTTGGCATCGAATGGAGTGAGGATGAGACAGATAAAGTGAACTCGAATGAGAACTTAGCACACAAAGCTATCTGGCTGACTGCATGGAGACCAGCAGCAGAGCAATCCCTTGATATTAATTAACCTCATAATAGCCTACTATAAAGGTTACTCCAAAATCAGAACTTAACCTAATCATTAACTGTATATAGCAAGCGTTTCTGTAGTCAAGTGCGAATGAGTAAAGTGTGCTCTCTCAAAACTAGAGGCAAGAGCAAAAAACAATGGAGTCGGAGGTTAAGCTTTGTCAATAGTTTTTGCTCAAGACCTAAGTTTTGGGTGGTCAGAATGCTGAGTGTTTGGAGAAGAACACTTGTTACTAAATGCTTGCCACGCAAGCTACCTAACCATTAAGCACCACACTCCTTGTTTCAAGCTCTTGGCTGACAAAGTGCCCGTCAACAGTGCACAGAAACCAGGCAATGAACATGACTTATATCAGTAAGAACTGAATCAGGCAAAGGCCCTTGCATTCAGAAGTAGGCTCTAATAGTTCTTTGACTGAGATTGAGAGGTGGTCTTGGTTTAAAGTTTTTGAGATTCACAAGGGGTCTTAGATCTTAGGTCTTAGTTTTTGAGACACCAGGGGTCCGTTTCTCCAAAGGCCTGGAATGTTTTCGCACCTGGAAAGCCGTAGCAAAATCTCAAACCTCATGATTACAGAGCTGATTTATCCAAATATTCTAAATGTGAAGAAAGGTTCACTTCATACAAAAAGTTTCAGGCATTTACACCTCTCTGTTTTTAGATACTGATTATTTCAAAATGGTTTTGTGGGCTGATTGACTGGCTGACAGGTGCTTGGGTTGGGGCTGGGTGTGGTGGGAGGGGCTTGTGGCTGGCTAAGCTTTTCGGGTGCTCTTGCTACATGGGTTTGGGGTCAGCAACTCTAGCCCCCAGGTTCCTGGGCACCCAACCTCCATGTGCAACTCAGGTGTTAATAAAATGTTTAGTATATGTTGTTGTATGTGATGTATTAGGCTCCCGGACCGGGGGATGGCGGACGGAAAAATGCGGATGATGAAATGTGGGTGACAAAATGTAGATGGAAAAATGTGGATGAAAGAATGTGGGTGATAAAATGCAGATGACAAAATCTAGATGGAAAAATGTGGATGACAAAATGCGGATGACAAAATCCAATTATAAAAATGCTGATGGGAAAATGTGGATGATAAAATCCTTATGAAGGGACATTTTCCGACAGTCCTAGTTGTTAATAAACCAGGCCCTCTTAAAGAATTTAGGCTGGGAGAATCCAAATTTTTTTAAATTCAATCACAAAACAGATCGAAACATTTTTTTACACCGATTGAAAAAAAGGAAAAGCCTTGATTGAATAATAACAGACTATTGTAGACTTCATTCTTCTTTCATTACATTGAAGAACATTCACTGTTTACCCCTAATCAAATTTCCATTGCCAAAAATAGGCATTGTCAAATTAAATGAAACACCACTACATGTACAATAACCGATCGCACCACACTTCCACTGTGCTGAATTTGAGAAGTTTACAAGGCACATGGAGTGTTTGCATATGCACAAGACTTAACACGCACAACACGTCTTCAAAGGTCGGTGACTCTAGTGCAAGTGAAAGAGCACGGACAATGGAGTTTATATAGTGATGATTCCTTGAACAAGGTTACCTTTGTTTCAGGTCAATCAAACTTTGACTGGCAATCTTTGGTAGCCTTTCAGTTTCTGTGCTTTCTTGGGCAGTGGAAAAGCTGGTTCATAAGTGTCAAATGGACAGTATAAGACCTTCAGATATCAAACAGGTACACCAGTACAAGCAGTTTTTAAAGAGTTTTTTCTCAGCTTGTGCTCTGCAATTAAGTAAGATGGCACAAAACCAAAATTGAGTTTTTTTAGACCTCCACAAGGAGTTCTTTTTGCATGTAGTGCAGTTCAAACAAAAATTTATCGTAATTTATTCAGTCCACCAGCAACAGCTGAAGGTGGCAATTTACTGAAGCATGTCATGGCATGGGAATCTAGCAAAAACCTAATTTAGAAATCTGTCCCAGAGATTTTAAAGTGCATGTCAATTCCTAACTGAACATATATATTCCACAACACAGTTTTTCTAGTGCATTTACATGTAAACAGCTTTGTCAGATCAAAACTAAATAATTTATCATGATCTTGTTACAGCAGAGACGGCGTGCGTCAATAAAATGACAAAAATGATGCCAGAAAATAATTCAGTATTGAATCCCATCAAAAAGGTTGTAATCTTAAATCATACCTTATCACTTTCTGTTGATAATAGCTGATTCTTCTCTTTGACTTTTTAGTGCACCAAAAAGAGCATCCATCTCACAAATATTTTCACCATCAGCCATCAGAGGCAACTACAGTATTAACTTTCTGTGATGATTGAATTCTGTTGACAGATATTCCACTTTGCCCTAACTAAAATATTGAAAATTGGCTGCCGCTAAGAGAACATCGTAGTTATTTTCCCCTCATAAGGATTTTATCATCCATAACATAACCAGCTTTTTCACTGCCCAAGAAAGCACACAAACTGAAAGGCTAACAAAGATTGCCGTCAGTTTGATTGACCTGAAACAAAGGTAACTTTGTTCAAGGAATCATCACTATATAAACTCCATTGTCCGTGCTCTTTCACTTGCACTAGAGTCACCGACCTTTGAAGACGTGTTGTGCGTGTTAAGTCTTGTGCATATGCAAACACTCCATGTGCCTTGTAAACTTCTCAAATTCAGCACAGTGGAAGTGTGGTGCGATCGGTTATTGTACATGTAGTGGTGTTTCATTTAATTTGACAATGCCTATTTTCGGCAATGGAAATTTGCTTAGGGGTGAACAGTGAATGTTCTTCAATGTAATGAAAGAAGAATGAAGTCTACAATAGTCTGTTATTATTCAATCAAGGCTTTTCCTTTTTTTCAACCGGCGTAAAAAATGTTTCGATCTGTTTTGTGATTGAATTTAAAAAAATTTGGATTCTCCCAGCCTAAATTCTTTAAGAGGGCCTGGTTTATTAACAACTAGGACTGTCGGAAAATGTCCCTTCCTAAGGATTTTATCATCCACATTTTCCCATCAGCATTTTTATAATCGGATTTTGTCATCCGCATATTATCATCCGCATTTTGTCATCCACATTTTTCCATCTGCATTTTGTCATCTGCATTTTCCTGCCCGCATTTCATCGTCTGCATTTTTCCATCCACCATCTGCCCCCATCTGGTCTGCATTTTAAATAGAGACCCACTTGTTTAATGTAACTGGCTTGCACTATCTGACATTTTGCTTGCAAACGACAATGAGCTGAACTAGAATCTTGTAAAGTGTGCTCATCCTCTTTCCTTTTTTTTTTCTCGTCAGGTTTTTTGGCACTTCCATTAAGAGGAAAATAATCAATATTTTTGTTTGCAATTTTTTCACCACAAAATGTAACCAGTCTAGATGCCGGTCTAAATGGGAAAATCTAGACCACAGTCAAAGTGGATTTCAGCCAATCAAACTCATGAATTCGGTAGCTTAACCAGTCCTTGTGTGAAGCATTTTAATTTTCTGTCATTTTGATGTCTGTTAAATACAGATTGTCATCAACACCATAGTTATGGAAGCCAATCCTTGGGGTCATCTGTCAGAAAATCAATAAATGTAACACTTTATGTGCCATTGATCACTTACAGAACAAAACAAATTGGAAAAGCTTTTTTCGTCTGTATCTCAAGAACAAAAATGCTGTACAGGAAGTTATGTTTTAAGTTCGTTTACAGCCATCTTTTAACAGATTTTTCTGAAATTTGGCTGAAATGTGTAACAAATCAATTGCAATATTAATCACATTGCTGTCAGTGATAATTGACGTGTGTAAATGAACTTGATTAAGGTGAAAGGGTAAAAATTCCTTTTTTACGCAAAATTTGTAAACCTTTATAATTTCAAAAAAATGTGATCAAAACATTTTGGATTTCCTCATTTATAATAGGCTTTGTCTTGATAAATATTCACTGAGGGTCGGGTCACACTAGTGGACAAAATTGTTTTTGTTGTGACAAAATTTCAGACAAATATCTGTTTCCGGTAAAAAAAAATTTGTTTTAGGGTCGCACGCAATTTGCATTCCTGTCACACACGCATCAATGTGTCAACAAAAGGAAACTTTCCCGCTCCGGCTAAAAGTGTGTCAGGATATCACGCTATATTTTATTTGAGATTTTCACAAGTTGCCGCCAGTTTGATTTCTATTCCATTCTTTCTTTTCTTTGTAGGCATCAACTAGGTACTTAATTTTTCTTATACACATATCCACCGTCTTGTTGGTTGTGAACTTGTTAATCGCCTCGGCAATCGCAGGCCAAGCATTTCTTGCATTCTTGCTGTTAAGCATATCCTGCTTCTCAGCCCATAATTGCACCAAGTACTTCTGTTGTTCGTTTGTCCACTTCTCGTATTTCTTGGACTGGTTGGACTGACTTGGGGACTGGCTGTCAAAAGTTTCTTCTCCAAGTGAAGCCGGTGAGGAGATGCCGCCGCCAAGCCATGACTGAATTGATAAGGACCTAATGTTGGTTGACTCAAGTTGACTTCTTGCTGACCAAAATAATTTCTTGTATCTGCAGTCATCACTCTTAATGGCATATAAAGAGTGCTGGAACTCGCATATGGCCAAGAGGGATCCATCTTTGCAGTCTTCTCAACAAGGTTGGCACCAAATCACAAGTAAACTTGATTTTACGGCATTTTTCATTGACTATTTCCTTCAGGAGTGACAGTTTAATACCTTTCTTGATTTTTCGTGACATTTTGGCGAGGTCCAGAGCTTGGCAATTTTAAGTGCTGGCATCTTTGAACATTTGGTACATTCCACTCATTTTTGACAATGTCTGGCAAATCGGTCGTGCAGGAAAAACCTACCTGTTGACAGATTTTTTTGTAAAACAAACAACTTTTTACACTAGTGCGACCCATGCCTAATGTTCACATGTTCATACTGACACTAACTTGGCTGGTATAAAGATAATAATTGACTTTCAATCGATCTATTGATCTCACCCTCATGTCTTTGTAATCTTCTTTGTCTTAACAGGATTGCATTTTGCAAGCATTTTGTCTGCGTTTGTGAAGCTCTTGTTTTGGTCTTGAAGTAGGCTTTTAAAGTGCCTGAGAAACAAATGAGTTGTTTGAAGTAGTACACTAAGCTATTAATTTATTATTGCTTGAGCAATGCTATCTGTAAGAAAGACACTCATTTTATTTATATTATTTAATATATGTTTGTTTCTGCAAAATTGGTCTACTTTGTCCTGGTCTTATCTGGGACCTAATATTTTCCTGTTTGACCTGTAAATACACTGAGCTAAGATGTATGTATTTTGCGCAATAGTTTTGTCTAATTACTGGCCTGTAACTGGAAAGAAATTGAAATTTATCTTTCTGTGGTGTGCCTAACTCAGTTTGTACTAATGACTAATGATAACCAGGCTTCCAAATGCACTAAATGTACCTAAAAAAAAAATAAAAAGGTGGGCAAGATTAACCTTGAACCAATGGAGTCAGGGGATTTTTGGGCTTTTGTTGTATTTTCAGCTGATTATTAGGGGTTATTACAATGTAGATTTGAGTGTGAGAACAAGATCAATTAAGAGAATGAGTTTTCAATTCTAGTTTGCAGGCTTCACATTATAGTCCAATCAAAATGTCCTTACTGTGGATCAAGTATTTGATGTCATTTGCCTGGTAGCTGAGTGTTGTTATTACACATAATATAGATAGGACCCTGCGTGCATTCTGATTGGTTAAAAACCCATGTTTAATCAGAGTGTAAAACATAAAAAAGTCATGTTTTATTGTTTTGCACCACATTACCTATATATCATGAAGCAAATGAAGAATCCTAAGCTGTGTATTACTGTGATAAAACAAGAGGGGCATTTGGGAACACTCAAGAAATGTAGAAAACACTTGCCTGCGGCCCGTGTTTTCTACATTTCCCTTGTGTTCTCAAATGCCTGTCGTGTTTTATCACAGTGTAATGCACTGCTTAGGCTTCTTTATTTGTTAAGTAAAGGAAATCTTACTTGCTATAATGTTGCCTGGTGTTCCCTTGTCCATGGTTCGTGCTCTTTTCAAAATTTCAGTGTGAACTGGTCTGTTTTCAGGAGAAGTAAATGGTCTACTGTAGATTTATGATGTAAGATATATAAGTCAGTGAAGTACCATATTTACCCGTGTATTAGTCGATCCCGTGTATAAGTCGACCCCCAATTTTTGAGGCCAAAAACTAGATTTTCTTAATTTCCAGGTAAGGATTTCTTGGAAAACTTATCTTGTATTTCTTAAAATTATCTTTCAGCTATCACAGATATGTAAACAAATCACAGCATGTTTCAATGCGCAGTTTTAAAGCTTATTATGGCACGTATACGAGCGTTTTACCCAGTTTAGCAACACATGTGCATGCAGACTTTTCGATGATAATTTTTGTAAAATGCTCACAAAAATCAAACGTAAGGATTTCAAACAAGCCTTTTTAAGTGCGAAGAGATTAAAAGTGGCTTTATAAGACAGGCAAAACACCAAAGAAGCTCACGACTTTCAGAACGACGCCGTAAACAAAGTGCAAAGCGTGTGTTGGGAACTTGGTAGTCAAGCCTTGAAATCGGTCAAGTACTGGTACAGAAGTCCTCGCACTCGTATCCTGCCAGGTTACCAAGCAGAGAAGTTCCAAGCGCGAAAGATATTTTCTCCAAGCGGCTTTACTACAGCTTTATTGAAAGGAAAAATATTGGTTCTTTATGACAAAATTGAGCCAGTGAGTGTCTACAAGATCCAGGTTAAAATTTAACGAATAAATGTTGATGCATTTTAACTTGAAGCTCTGATATGGAGAGACAGATCGCTAAGCGAACGTACGTTGTAAACTGTGCTGCCGCTTATCACATGTTTGTTAACATTGAAAGACAATTATTATGCTAATTATTTGACTGGCGCTTGGATCTCAAGTTTTGACCCATGTATAAGTCGAGGGCGAATTTTTGGACTGATTTTTAGGTCTTGAAAGGTCGACTTATACACGGGAAAATACGGTAGGATGTTTTTAAAGCTCAATATATTACACATAGGTATTTGATATTAACACAGGTTGTAATGATATACTACTATAGAATTCCAGTAACAACCCCCTCCCCTCCTCACCCCTTAAGAAAAGGATACTGGGTTCAAAAGTTCTTTCAACCTAACAGGGCTCCCAAATATATAATGCAAATTGGCCTTAAGTTTAGTTTTAGCTGTAAGTGAGCAATACGATTTCAAATTTAAACAGCACTTTGAAAGGTAGTGTCTAAATCTTTGTTGCAAGTGTTGATTGTTCCCTAGAATATACAATAAGTAAAGATTAGTCAGAAGGTAAACTCTCCACATGAGCCAAGTGGTCCATCAGGCTGGCACTTCTCTCTGGTTTCTGTAGCCTGAGGCAACCAGGAGTATATCTTCTCCCCACTGGATGGCATGCTAGTCTATCACAGAATTACCCCCCAGCATTCATTTTGCCGGTACCCATTTGTACACCTCGGTGGAGAGGGGTACTGTGAGAGTAAAGTGTCTTGCCCAAGAACAGGACACAATGTCCCTGGCAAGGTTTTGAACCAAGACTCTACACTAACAGTGAAATGGGCGAAAATTGGAAACTCTTTCCAGTATGTTCAAACAGTTCCACAGTGTTTTCTTTCTGAAGTATTAAGAGTGACTTCCTGTAAATACTACGGATAGGTGTGCAAAATGCAAAAATCGAATTCCCTCAAACTTTTTCACAAGAAAGCCCTCTGGAAACTATTTAGGAAAATACAACTTTTAGTTCGTTTGGATTTATATTTTTCAAGTAAAGCGATTTTTTAATTTTCACCCTTGGAAAAGCCCTCGAACCGCTGAAAAATGTGCTTCGTATTTGCGACTCGTGCAAGAAAACTAAAACAATTATCAAAACTATTTCGATATTACACAATTTAATGATCCTTCCTTTACAAAGTACCGTTATTAGAATTGGAAAAGATTCAAACCTGAATTTTTAAAAATTTTTCAAATTTACCCTCCTAAACAGCATTATCAGAAAGCTTGATTTTGGCAAATTTCAACAGTAAAACTCCCTACCTGGTACATGGATTCCGCTGTAAAGATGGTATTCTAAAGAAAGAGTAAGGCTTCCTCTATCGTTCTGTGAAATAAAATTTCGGGGCAACTCAAACTACGAATTTAGACGACGGAAAATATTTACGGTACTCGCTTGAAGTTTATGACCTTTGAACTTACAGTTGTCTTCATGAATACAAGAGATAACCTAAACAACAGTTGAAATTTTAGCCTGAATGCGACCCTTTCTCCCATTTAAATGATTTGTAGTTATTTTTTATCTTCTGTGGGCAATTTTATCAAAAGTAATATTTTTTTTACGCTGAAAAGGAGTTCTAACTTGTTTATGAGTATGTGCGTATTTGTTTACTGAAGCGGAAATTTGTGGATATTAAATTTATTCCATTTAAGTTCTATTTCGTGTGCTGCAAGGTGTTTCGTGTTCTCATTAAAACAAAATGGTATTGTCAAGTACGTTTTCTTCTCAGATTTTAAAGCAACATATAACTTTTTACTTACCGTCCACATGCATGGCTTGATTTACTCAGCAGCATTACACCGGGTGTGATAGCGGTGAGATGGCGTGACGATAATTGACAAATCACTTTTCGCGAATCGAATTCATCAAAAAGTATGTATATAACATCTTTCTTTGAGACTACTTGATAAAGACTCTTGTGAAATAAGTCTGCAAATTTTGAAACTCTCATTGCTGTGATAAAAAAACAACTGGATCTACTATTTTTTTTGCCACGGTCGTGTGATCCTCGAGTGTGGTATCACATGACAATAGCAACTAAGAAATGGCCACCTGCAGTTATTCTCAAATCGTTGGGGGCACTGCGGTCCTAGTGTTACGAATCCTGCACATGTTCAATGTGTTTTAATTCGAAAATGTGACAAAGACATTCAAGGTGATTTGAAGGCTATTGATGTGAGCAATTCTTCTCTGGACGAAGCAAGGCTACTGTTGGCTAGAGCGGGTCAGTGTATTCATAATTCAATTTTCTCTTTAGATCGAAAATATTGCGAAAGATTATCGAGAAAATACTGAATGCTACGGTAACAGACAATCACCATGAGGCCCAATAAGGCGTGATTTCATGATACGCGAAATCAAAATCTAATGGCACTCTTTCGATGTAGCTGACCGTGCAAAAGCGTAATAGTCTCTTGAGTTATATTGCGGCCCGGCTGACGCCGAAACATTCTCACGTATCATTTAAAATGCGTAAGAAAGTGGAGTCCAATAATACTGCGTGACATTTTCTGTGATGCCTTTCTCAATGTTATCCAAGGGCTTACATCCCCGGGGTTAGGTTGCTGTCGCATGGTTTTTCGAAACCCTTACCGTTAAACTAAACTTCCAGTAAACGCATATCACACATTTTGTTTCCAAGGTTGTTTTGACGTGGATGAAGGTATTTTGAACACAACAGTATGCCCTCGTCATCGGGACCTATGGGGGATAAGGTGGCGTAGCAACAAAAAGAACTGTTCCTGTTCAGGGCAATGGATACAGCATGAGAAGAACCAGAAAGGGGATCGTGGGATAAATCTGGTTCAGTCGAGAAGACTCCACCCTCAGACGCAAATTTTGTTGCCTGTAGGCTCTCATAATAAAGTGTATTATTGTTTGTCTCATGACGTGGTCACTTGAAATGTAGATCGCGAGATTTCGACTGCTTGCTGCTAGTCTTCTTCAGGCGATAAGGTTGACTGATTGCACGGTACCATTTATATCACAAAGGTCGGCTGTGATTGGTGCATTTTGATCCTCCTATTGTTCCATTGTTCCGACGAGTAGTTGTTCCCTCAGTGGTCCGCTGTTGTACTGTTCTCCTGTTGTTGTGTTTTTTGATCGTGGGCATCCATGCTTCAGGAATTTCAATTCCACTATCCCTGTTGATGTTATTAGGGTCAAGTCTTATGTGAATAGCTTCCTTGACCCTACGTGTGTAACAGTGAGGATCTCGATCAATAAACTTGACCTCATTCCAGATAGGATAGTGGCCGATCTCGTGGGTGTGTTCAGAAATGGCAGAGGTCTGGGTACGGGCGAGTCATATATCCCTGTCGTGTCTTTGATCCTCTCCTGCATAGATCTCCCTGTTTCCCCGATGTAGACTTTGCCGCACTCACAGGGAATCCTGTAGACAACACCATCTTGTTTAGCCGGGTTGACGGTGTCCTTTGGTCACACTAAGTGTGACCGAAGTGTCGTGTCGGACTTAAAGACGGGGCGATTGCCTTGTTGTTCTAGGCAGCGGCGGAGAGACTCTGAAACTCCTTGGACATAAGGTAAAACGGCGGTGGATTTAAATTCCGCTTCGGGCTCTCTTCTTGGGGTTGTTCGTGCCTTTGTGATCTTCTGTACAAACGAGGGGGGATATACGTTAGAAACAAGTACAGATACCCAGACCTCCGCCGTTTCTGAACACACCTCGAATATCTTTGCCACATTATCGAATTTTAACAAATTGAACATGTGCGGGATTCAAAACCCTAGGACCGCACGTGACGCAGATGCCACCGACGATTTGAGAATAACTGCAGGTGGCCATTTTTTAGTTGTTATTGTCATGTGATGCCACACTCGAGGATCACACGACCGTGGCATAAAAATAGTAGATCCAGGTTCTTCATTTCACCGTAATGAGAGTTTCAAAATTTTGTAGACTTTTTTCACAAGAGTCTTTATCAAGTAGTCTCTAAGCATTATGATGTCAAAAGATATAATAAATATATTTTGATGAATTCGATTTGCAAAAAGTGATTTGTCATTATCGTCACGCCATTTTAGCACTATCACACCCGGTGTAACGGCTGAGTAAATGAAGCCATGCATTTGGACGGTAAGTCAAAAACCATATGTTATTTTAAAATCTGAAAAGAAAACCTTCTACTTGGCAATACCATTTTTTAATGAGAACACGAAACGCCTTGCAGCACACGAAATAGAACTTAAATGGAATAAATTTAATATCCACAAATTTCCGCTTCAGTAAACAAATATGCACGTACTCATAAACAAGTTAGAACTCCTTTTCAGCGTAAAAAAATATTACTTTCGATAAAATTGCCCACAGAAGATAAAGAATAACTACAAATCATTTAAATGGGAGAAAGGGTCGCATTCAGGCTAAAGTTTCAACTGTTGTTTAGGTTATCTCTTGTATTCATGAAGACAACTGTAAGTTCAAAGGTCATAAACTTCAAGCGAGTACCGTGAACATTTTCAGTCGTCTAAATTCGCAGTTTAAGTTGCCCCAAAATTTTATTTCACAGAACGATAGAGGAAGCCTTACTCTTTCTTTAGAATACCATCTTTACAGCAGAATCCATGTACCAGGTAGGGAGTTTTGCCGTTAAAATTTGCCAAAATCGAGCTTTCTGATAATATTGTTTAGGAGGGTAAATTTGAATTTTTTAAAAACATTCAGGTTTGAATCTTTTCCAATTCTAATAACGGTACTTTGTAAAGGAAGGGTCATTGAATTGTTTAATATTGAAAGAGATTTGATATTTGTTTTAGTTTTCTTACACGAGTTGCAAATACGAAGCACATTTTTCAGCGGTTCGAGGGCTTCTCCAAGGGTGAAAATTAAAAAATCGCTTTACTTGAAAAATATAAATCCAAACGAACTAAAAGTTGTATTTTCTTAAATAGTTTCCAGAGGGCTTTCTTGTGAAAAAGTTTGAGGGAATTCGATTTTTGCATTTTGCACACCTATCCGTAGTCTCTTCAGGAGGTCACTCTTAGTGAGTGATAATTTTTCCTTTTAAAAGGCATATGTTGCACACCTTACCTTAAATCCCATGGCGTTTCAAGGCCAGACGCAACTTGATGAAGAACTCTCTGTCCACAGAACAGTTGAATAAAAAGGTTAGATGTCATCATTAGGTTATTAAAATTAAACAGTTAACCACATTGTAAAACATGTCTCAAACTGCCTCTCAGCCGATTTTAATTTAAGTAAATCGTGCATGCTATACTCTTTTTTGGCTGCCTGACCTCGTCTAAAAATTCCCAAATATGCCTGGTCACCATCCTTGCCATTAGCCAACATCAGCAGTATCATGAACATCATCAATGCACTTTATATCTCCATGAAATACCTAACTTTTATTACAGACACCTTTACAATGAGAATTATGGCTTCCTGTTGTTGAAGATGAAAGCAGTATTGTTGTTTACCTTCTAAATGAACATAATTATACTTTGCTGTCATACCGCAGTGGCCCTGATACATGAGAAAGCTGCATAGGATTTCTGTACTCCTTTGACTTCCCAATGCATGGGAAGTATTAAATTAATCCTCAAATCTCTAAATTTGTATTATGGGATAACTAAGTTTGGCAGGAATTATTCTTCTCGTGAATGAAATTTTGGTTACAAAATCTTTTTGTTGAACTCCGTCTGCAGAATCATGTTTATGCAACCCTCTCTGGCCGTCGACAGGAACATGGAACGTTCCGGAACATTCCGGAACATCCCGGAACATCGAATAATTACAATAATTATAAGAAAAATATGTAAAATTAAACTTAAAACTAGCATAAACAAAAAGGAACTGGTATCAGCTTGGAATATAAAAAACAAACAAAAACAAAAACATTACAAGAAAAATCAAAAAAAATAAAGAAAAATTAAAATGACTGCAATGAGTGAAGGCTTGCAACTTACTGGTAGTAGACTAATCCATTCCTTCCAGTCGTTCGCTATCAGTGACTGTCCCTTATTCCCAGATTTCGTTCCTCATAAAAAACCAAGATGGCTGCGTTCGAACTCTTTAATCAGACTGAAAAAAAATGGGTACAAGAGTGTGATTTCTTTATTCAAATCATTAGGTCAATTTAAAGTTATGCGTATACACGATTTCTCATGAAGAAACAGTTTCCCTTCATGAGATAGAAATAGAAAGTCTTCAGCATTGAGTTTCTTGTTTAAACTAGTGCGGACTACTTGAGCTCTGATGATTTATTCTATAATAACTTGCTTGTTACCTGGGCTTCCAGAAAGGCCTAGTCTGCACTTGGTGGGTCATAGTGCCTGCGTTCCTAGCAGAGAGCGCGAAAACTGGGGATGATTTGTAACATGAAGACGGAACAAGCTGTGATGTCCAGACGAACTCCTTCAATGTTGAAGAAATCAGGGATCTTTGTGAAGAGAACTTCGAAGGTGAGGCAAACAACATGAAATTGGATAAAGAAAATGCCTAATGAAGCAACTTCCATACTAAATATCTGAGCTGAGGTCTTGTGTTAAATATCCTGGTTGTTTTATTTGTTTATATTGTGTTTTTGAAGTGCACAATTTGATCTCATTATTGCAATATGAAGCCCAAGTAAATGCTCTTGAAGCGTATAGTTTTATAACAGCTCTGCACCATAAATTTACGTCTATCACAAACTTTCAGACCCTGTTCAATGTATGGCAAAGGAAAGCATTACTATCTCCAACTCGAACCATCATTTATAATGCATTGAATGACAAGTTGTCACACTTTATAATCTGTAAACATGAACAAATACAGAGATGTAGCTCTTGCCCAAACAATCTGAAGAACAGCAACTTCGAAGGGGCATTTTGTACTGAGGAAAAACACAACCTGTCAGCAAACACAATTCAGTGCCCCACTCCACATGCTCTTCACGACCTAAGATTTTAATTGCATTTTATAATAAAATCATAAAATGATGACATTTATGTAGTTTCAGCATTGCCACTTCCAAATCGCTGGTCTACCAGTTGAGTCAACAAGGGCATAAAAAGAATGAAACAAACAGCAATAGAACAATAGGCTAAAACTCAAGGTAAACAGTGAAAACTGCTACGTTTCATCTAGTTTCTTTGTTTTAGTACATCTTTCATGGGTAGTAAAAGGTTTCAACAAAATTGCCTCTTTTTCCTTTTTTCTTTGCAAGGCATTAATCAAGACAAACAGTGCCTTAATAGGGGTAAAAGTAAATGTTCCGTTTCTAACTATATTACTTAATATTGCAAAGAACATGCCCATGATGTGCAGCTTCTTTGTAATATACCTGACACTGGAACATGACTAGAAAGGCACTGAGCCTCTAATCTGTCAATGTGATCAACTCTAAGTAATCAAATTTATAACAACCCAACCATATTTTAGACTGTGTGGATGAAATGCAAATGACAAATCAATTTAAAAACATGTATAAATGCAGCAATTCAATGTAACCTAGATCATTTGATTGGTCTTCTCCACACTGAGTTATGGAATGAACCATAAGCAGTCCCTGTTGATTACAATTTATGGATTTCATAGAATTTAGTCTCAGATGGCTATTGACTTTAAAAGTAGACCAACCATTTCATGTTTTCTGTGGCTGAGGGTTGAATAGTGTAAAAGAAGGATGAACCATGCAAATCAGAATCCTTCAGATGAGCAAATAGGATAATGGGGAGAAAATGTTTAGATAAAAAAGGAACAAGTAAAAAATTGTGACCCTCCATACAAAAACACTTCTTTTCCACAAAAGCATTTTCCAGGGGGTTTGAGGTCACTCTGAAACCCTTTGGAAACCCGGTTTCAGAGGGTTTGAAACCCTTTGGAAACCCTTTTGAAACCCTTTGGAAACCCTTTGGAAATGCTTTGAAACCCTTTGGAAACCCTTTGGAAACACTTTGAAATCCTTTTGAAATGCTTTGAAACCCTTTGGAAACCCTTTGGAAACGCTTTGAAACCCTTCTGAAGCCCTTTGGAAACCCTTTTGAAACGCTTTGAAACCCTTTGGAAACCCTTTTGCTCTGAAACCCTTTGGAAACCCTTTGGAAACCCTTTGGAAACACTTTGAAACCCTTTTGAAACACTTTGAAACCCTTTTGAAACACTTTGAAACCCTTTGGAAACCCTTTGGAAACTCTTTGAAACCCTTTGGAAACCCTTTTGAAACACTTTCAAACTCTTTTGAAATGCTTTGAAACCCTTTTGAAATGCTTTGAAACTCTTTGGAATGCGGAACACATTGGAAACCCCTTTGAAATGTTCCGAGTACTCTTTGAAAACCCGATTTGAAAGTGTCGGGGGAAAAAAATATTCTCCTAGTTTGCGTTCGCTGGCATAATTGCACGACAGCACTGCATGTTGATTTTTTTGCAGAAATGTTATTTTGCCGCATGACTCGGTACTGATTTATTTATGGCTGTGGAAAGATCAAAAGATATAACGCAGGTAAAACTTCTCCTAAGTTTTGTTTGTCGTTCGGTAACACATTCAAAACTGAATTTATTAAGTTGCTGCAAGTAATAAATACATGCTATCTGGATACGTGCGTGACAATGTTGTATAGTGCAATTAAGGTGCAAGTGCATATGATTAAAACATACAAAGGTGCAAGCGAATGTGCATAGTGTAACACCTTTCCCCTTTTGGAAGATAAAATCAATAACAGAATGTCCATTATATAGTGGACCTAAACATAATTTCTCTGAACTGTTCATGAGTAAACAAAGTCCTTACATCTCTGCAAGAAAGTCATTAAACTAAAGTGTTCATGTAAACAAAGTCTTTACATCTCCGCAAGAAAGTCATTAAAGTGTTCATTCCATAAGGAAGTCGTTGAATCGTGAGGGAAGTCTACGTTCGCTTGTTGAACGGCGAGGTGGCGGTGTAGGCTCTTGGTCCAACGGCTGATCCGTTTCCTCTGTTTGTCCACTTTGAGAACTCGGTTAGCAGCGCCGACACCCGCTTGTCGTACTGAGCCTTAGATCTCCGTCTTCTTTCCGCAATTTTTTCTTGTACTAGACTTGGGGACACTGTCTGTGGAACAAGTTGACGCGGAGCTGTGGGAATGATGTCCTGCAGTCTTCTAGACATTAGGCGTTGTGCTGGCGAGTAATTGTATCCCTGCTGGGGTGTGTTTTGGTATGCTAGGAGGGCCAGATAGGGGTCCTCATGGCGAGACTTTTTCAGAATGTTCTTTGTAATTTTGACTGCGGACTCCGCCTTTCCGTTCCCTCGGCTGTGGTATGGTGATGATTTGCGTATGATGAAACTGTATTCTCGAGCAAAACGTGAATATTCATGGCTTTCAAACTGTGGGCCATTATCGGTTATGCACTCGTCTGGAATTCCATGTCGAGCAAATTGTCTTTTCATAGCTCGAATAACTGTGTTAGCTGATGTGTTCCCGCTGAGGGGGTCTAGTTCAAAGAAGTCGCTGTAATGGTCGACCATAACGAGGTAGTTGCTTCCATCCAGCTGAAAAAGGTCGGCACTTATTTTGGACCACGGTCTAGTGGGTATCTCATGGGATTTCATTGGTTCTTGTGGTCGCTCAGTTAGGTATTGGGCACAAAGTCCACATGATAAACATTTCTCTCTGATTGCTGCTTGCATTCCTGGCCAGAACAGGGACTCGCGTGCCCATCTTATACTGCTGTCAGCTCCCTGGTGTGCTTTGTGTATTTTCTGTAACATCTCGTCTCGTAGAGTGGCTGGAACAATAACTTGATGGGACCTCTAGAGGACACCATCATAAACTGAAATTTCATCTCTGAAATTCCAGTACAGTCTCAGGTGCTCTGGGGTTTCCTTTCTTTCTGAAGGCCACCCATTCAATACCACCGTGTGTAGGGCTGCTAGAACTGGGTCTTTGGCGGTTTCTCGTCTTATTCGTTTGAGTGTGTCGGGTGTAACTCGGTTTGGTTCAAGATCCATCTCAGCTATTTCCAAACGGAACACTTCGCATTCTTGCTTGGCAGTGGAGGAGGGCTGACCAGTGATGGCTGCACGAGACAAGGTGTCCGCAACGTAGAGTTCCTTTCCTTTCTTGTATCGGACAGTGAACTGATATCTTTGCAACTTCAGCATCATTCTTTGCAGTCTGCGAGGAGCTTTGTTGAGAGGCTTCTTGAATATTGTCTCAAGCGGCTGGTGATCTGTATGTACCGTTATGTCGTGCTTTCCGTATAGGTTCTGGTGCCACTTATCCATGCAAGAGATGATTGCAAGGCACTCTTTCTCAATTTGGGCGTAGTTCTTCTCTGTGCTGTTGAGGGTATGTGATGTAAAGCAAACAGGTTGATCATTTTGTAGCAATACGCCACCAATGGCATCTTCAGATGCATCCACTTGTAGCATCACGGGAAGGGTTGCGTCGTAGTAGCGTAATGTAGTTGCTGAAGCCATGAGGTTCTTTGCCGAGTTAAATGCATTTTCATGATTCTTTGACCACAGGAATGCAGAGTCCTCCTTAGTCAAGTCCCTCAATGGAAGAACTGTTTCTGACAAGTTATGGCAGAACTTGCTTAAGTATTGGCACATGCCAAGAAATCGCTGTACCCCAGATTTGTCAGTGGGCGCTGGCATCTCTGTAATTGCGGCTACTTTGGCTGGATCGGGTTCTACACCTTTGTCGGTAAGCTTGTGCCCCATAAAGGTGACAGAGGGAGATTTAAACTGTAATTTCTTCACCGAAAGTCGCAGGTCATGGTTGCTGCACTTTTCTAACAGGCTTGTAAGATTTTTATCGTAATCGATGTCAGCTTCCTCTTTTGAATCTCCGCATCTAAAAACACAGATGTCGTCGGCAATGTTTATTACCCCGTGTAAGCCGTCTAAGAATTCATGTTGGCGCCGTTGATACTCCTCTGGTCCCAAGGCGATCCCAAATGGCATGCGAGTGTAGCAGTAGCGACCATTTGGTCCCTGGAACGTTGTTAGTAAAGAAGACTCTTCATCCATCACGATGGTGTGAAAAGCTTCAGATACATCAACAATTGTGAACACTTTGGCCTTAGTCAGTTGTGGAAGCTTCTCTTCAATCGTCGGTATTGTGTACTTGGGTCTTCTGATGGCCTTGTTAATGGTTTGACTTGGATCAATGCATATTCGAAGTTTGCCGTTCGGTTTCTCTTTTACCAGGATGTTTGAGAGCCAGTCTGTAGGTTGTGTGACCGGCCTTATGATGCCTTCATCGCATAGTCTCTTTAACTCGTCATTTACTCTGTCCAACTTTGCCACGGGAACTCGACGCATTGAGGCGTGTACTGGAGTAACATTAGGATCAAGTTTGATGTGCAAGGGGGTTCCAAGAGGATTTCTGCGGCCTGGCTTAAATACGTTTGAGTAGTGGTGAAGCACATCTTCCTTTGTCAGTTTTCCTAGTGGTGGAGGTGACTGCATATTGCACGGAATTTCTTCTTCAACTGCGTTGCTTCATCAGCATACATCTTCAAATAACCCAGGGCTTGTGCATCTCTTACGCTGAGAAGTGGTGGTTTCTCATTAGGCACGTTGACCACAAGAAAATCTATGGTGTGAATCTTGCCCCTTCTGTCACAACACAAAGTTACTTGGCCTTCAGGGCGCATAGTTTCGCTTCCATACGTGTTAATCCTGCTTCTGGTCTGTGAAATCTTTACGTCAGGAAACACCTCGCTTAGTAGACTGATGGGTATGGTGTTACACGTGGATGCCGAGTCGATTTGTGCTTTCACTACTTTTGTTTTTTCTCCATGTATGAGATGTAAATGGGCAAAGAATTTCCTTGGAGGTTGTGAGGGTGTCTCGCAATGCACCACAAATGCTTCTTCACCGTTGTCTTCATCGACAAAATTTGATTGCTGCTGTCGTCCTTGTTGCCTTGCTCCACCTCCACAGACGCGTGCGAAATGACCAGAGATCCCACACTTTCCACATCTTTTGCCAAATGCTGGGCAGTGCTGTTGACGAGGCTGTTGATGGTTGCCGCCACACCAGAAACACTGTGACAATTGCTGTACCGGCTTCAGATTTTGCCACAGATTTGCAAATGCTGATTTGCTTGTAAAATTCACTTGTTCCTGTTGTGTGTTCCTGGCAGTTTTCATGAGCTGATTTGCGAACACAGTCGCTTCGAACATTTTGGCAACTTCGACAACTTCTCATAGCGTAACCTTTGTTTGGGCGGTGTTTTTATGTTTATGCCCTTTCCCGATAAGTTTCACTCGAAGAGTATCAGACGTTAAACCGGCGATAAATTGGTCCCTCATAAGCTCGTCAGCGAAGTCTTCATATTCACACTGTGCTGCTTGATTACGCACTCGCGTCTCCCAGGAAGCAATCGATTTGTTTTTGTTTTGCAGCAAACGAAGAAACTTTTGCCGTTCCCCTGACACTCCAACGCTAGCGCCATAATACTCTCTCAATGCGGCGACAACACAATGAGGCTTCTTTTGGTCGGCTTCATCCAAACCCAAGCTGTATTTATAAACCGTTCTCGCTGCCGGAGATAGAGATGCCTGGAGACACGCCATGGCTTTATCAGGCTTGGTCCATTTCAGTGCGTCAGTTTCTTTCGATGGATCGAACCAATTTTGCATGATGCAGTAATCTGTCAAATCTTCTATGTATGTTTCCAGGTCGTGCTTGTCATCTCCTGTTGTCTTAAACTCGGGAAACGGGGTGTTCGAAGCCATATCGCTGTAGACCGAGGAATAGTTGAGTCGGTAAAGCGCTAGATCCGTTAGATTACTAAAAAAGATCCCACCGCTGCCACCATGTTTGTCGTTCGGTAACACATTCAAAACTGAATTTATTAAGTTGCTGCAAGTAATAAATACATGCTATCTGGATACGTGCGTGACAATGTTGTATAGTGCAATTAAGGTGCAAGTGCATATGATTAAGACACACAAAGGTGCAAGCGAATGTGCATAGTGTAACAGTTTAGTGGTGAAAATTGCAGACGCTTGCGAATGTAAATGCGAATAAGTTATTGTTTACATGCGAGATCAACGACTCGCCATTTGCATATTTGCATGAGGCGCGACCTTTTCTTTTGAATATTTTGTTTGCTACTGCGTAATTCTGGCTACGTTTCCTCTAAACTAATCCTCAAGCTTTCCGAAGAATTTGAAATTATGTTTTCCACTTAAACTGTTTGCTCGTTACAAAACTTTTGCTTTCTTGCAAGTAAATATGAAACATGTCAGCGTTCAATCGCGCTAACGAAGTATTTAGACTCTGTAATTTGTTAAAGGCATTGTTAGTTCGGTTCGAATGGTTTTCGTTCCTTCTTTTGAGTAATTTTTGCTGTCCGTGTAAAGTTATCATGAACAGGTAGACAATCTGCTAGTGATATACGTGAATGAGTGTTTTATTGCTCTGACCAGCAACGCACGTTGCGTTACAATCACAATGAAAAGATCACGATTTATGGAAATTATAATCACGTTTGAGGAGTCTCATTACAGTGCATTTCAAAGGTTTAGGTCTCATTTACACATTTAGCAAAGCAACACTGTTGTATAAATTCCCTTATTTCAACTAGTCAAAAACGAAATAAACAGATAATTAATCCAGACGGCATTGCATGTTTACTGCGCTGGCGGAAAAACTAGCTAAGAGTGCAAAGCGCATCATAGAACCCTTGATTAAAATTCCTATTTTTAAGCAGAGAGTATTTCACCGTTTGAATCACTGATTTATCCCAAGTAGAACCGGAGAAATTTATTTTTCATTACTAGCCGTGACGCTACAGGAGACAGTAAGCCAGTTAACGGGATGAACATGGAAAGAAAAAACTTTCCCTGGCGGAAAAACTAGCTAAGAGTGCAAAGTGTGTCATAGAACCCTTGATTAAACTTCCTATTTATAACCAGAGAGCATTTCACCATTTGAATCACTGATTTATGCCAAGTAGAACCGGAGAAATTTATTTTTCAAACTAGCCGTGACGCTACAGAAGACAGGAAGCCAGTTATCGGGATGGACACCAAAAGAAAAAACTTTCGCTGGCAGAAAAACTAGCTAAGAGTGCAAAGTGCGTCACAGAACCCTTGATTAAACTTCCTACTTATAAGCAGAGAGCATTTAACCGTTTGAATCATTGATTTATCCCAAATAGAACCAGAAAAATAGTTTTTACCTTTTTAACCGTGACAGTACCTTACAGTATTGTGTTACCGCTCACGTGCCAAAAACATACACACACTTGAACACTGAAAGATCTGAAAAACCATGAAAACCAAAATGGTCGCATCGGCTTCTCGTGTTTTGCCATCAGAATATATTTTATGCAAAGAAGTTAAGCTGGTAGCTGATTATGGAATATGCTCAGGTACGTTAATTTTTAGATGTCAAAAATGCAACAAACTAATACAAGGCGAGCAAGTGATTACTTGAATTTAGGTCAGTCTTGTGGAATTACAGGTTTAACAGTTGTCAAACTGAAAGTTCAATACTCGTACGAAATTCTTTGTTCGCTGTTATTAGCTGTTTATCAGTTGTTCCAGTACTCCCGGTACTAGATATGCTCTGTGGCTGTTCAAACAATAACACTTCTTCGTAACTTCCGTTCAATTTTTGCTTGCCGTTTAAACGGACATAAGGTTATTATAACAGATGCGAAAATGTCACGAACGGTATGAAACGGAAGTCATTTGAACGGTAAGTTAATGTAAAACGATTTTCAAGGAAGATTTAAACATCTAACAGGCAGTTTCGTCAGTTTAACAGAGGAGCATTTCAGTGAACATCAAAACAGCATGGTACAAAATATCTTGTTGCCATAAATTAATTGTGACGTGATGCGGTCGCGGTCAACGGCCGTGAATACTCAATGAAAGGTTTTCGCACGAGTGAACAGTTCATTGTGGCGACCTCAGTACATTTGTTAAAACAGAAAAGTTTTTAAGCCCATGCTAACTGGGAAAAAATTAATAACCAAAATTAATAAACTTAGCTGAAAGAACGCATTGCAGGAATAATCTAATACTCAAGACGCTCTATCACACTACGTTACATGTCTTACATGCAACATTTCGTCAAGGGGTTTCAAAGCTTTCATAGGGTACAAAACCCGTTTGGATTGCCTTAAAAACAATGATAAACCCTTTGGTAACTCTCTTGAAAGCCGTTGCTAACGCTTTTAAAAGTTCTTTGGAAACCCTTCAGAAACCCGGTTTCAAGGGATTTCAAAGAGTTTCAAACTCTTTGGAAACGCTTTGGAAACTCATTAGAAACCCCTTGGAAACCCTTTAGAAACCCGGTTTCCATAGTTTGAAACCCTTTGGAAATGCTTTGGAAACCCTTTGAAACTCTTTAGAAACCCTTTGGAAACCCTTTGGAAACTCTCTAGAAACCCTTTGGAAACCCTTTGGAAACTCTTTAGAAACCCTTTAGAAACCTGGTTTCAGTGGTTTGAAACCCCTTGGAAACGCTTTGGAAACTCGTTAGAAACCCCTTGGAAACCCTTTAGAAACCTGGTTTCAATAGTTTGAAACTCTTTAGAAACCCTTTGGAAACTCTTAAGAAACCCTTTCGAAACCCTTTGGAAACACTTTGGAAACCCTTTGAAACTTTTTAGAAACCCTTTGGAAACCCTTTGGAAACTCTTTAGAAACCCTTTGGAAACCCGGTTTCGGGAGTTTGAAACCCTTTGGAAACCCTTTTGATACCCGGTTTCACCCAAATTGCCATGTTTCATAAGACGTGTTTTCATATGGAGGGTCACAATTGTTCAACCCCAAATCCACAGTTTTCAATGTTTTAAAAGTCCCATATAATTACTTCTCTTGGAAATCTAATCTTCACAAGAAAATTTATATAAAACACTGATATTACTCTCAGCTTCAAGGGCAAATACAAGTTACAAAATTGTAACAAATGCTAATCCGTATTCTAGAGGGAGGTAGGACTATTTCCATACTTAAAACCCTTAAACTAGTCAGTGCTATATGCTTCCCAGCACGTTGAATCTGAAGACGGAACTGGTTGGTTCCAAGAAAAAACTTAAGAGACTTTCGGGGCACACCCCCCAATCTCATTTCAATAACGAACAGATGCAGTGACCAACAGTTACTACATAATTTCATTGTATCAATACTGCACATGTCTTATTCTTTCATATTTCACTGATTTGCTTTGTTTTTTCTTCACCTGACAATTTAATATTAACACTAAGATAGAACTGGTTAGTTCCTAAAAAAAACTTACCGTAATTTCCGGCAGATTACCCGCACCGGTCGTTTTTTGCCAAAATGAGAAAAAAGATTCAGCAGATTACCCGCACTGGCAGATAACCCGCACCAAAAAACAAAAGAAAGTTATGCTAAATAGTTCGAGAACTCACAAATTTGAAGTGATCGAGCGAGACTAAGCCTTTCATGTTCGTGTCCATTTGGAATAAGATAAAAGTTTCTGCTACTTGGCCACCAATAGGGCAGTTAAAAGCACTCTCCTCAGCATTACTTTTTTAAGTTTGATTTTACAAGTTAAATATCCAATGTATTGATGTTTAAGACTTAACAGAATGTGAAGCGTTCGTTGTTGGAGCAATCAATCATTGAGCGCCATTTTTGTAAGGTTGAGAGAAAGCTGGGACGAGTGTAAAAGATCCTTATGGGGTAGGGGTGAGGGGCAGCCAAAAAGTACCCGCAAAACAGCAAAACTGCAATTTAGAACTTATAACAAACCTTTAATGTGCTAAGTAAAAACTATCTGCAAAACTCTTTTAAAACACTAGAAATAACAAACAGTTCATTCACTTCTGAAATGTTCGAAAAATACCTGAAACATGCATTCCTTCACTAAAACCTAAATGATCCCAGGCTAGTGTTCAGTTTGATCAAGTTCAGTTTAAAATCCATTAAAGTCCTCATCTTCTGTGTCACTATTAAACAAGTCAATTAAATGGGCATCCATAACAGGATCCAGAGCGGTCGCAGATTCCATTTCGTCATAGTCACTGATGTCCGACTCATCGCTCGCTCTATCCTCAGCACAACCCGTAATGCCTGCCTTCCTGAAACCATTTGTGATTGACGTTGTTTTCACTGCCCTCCATGCTCGAATAACCCAATCGCAGACTTCCGCATGTGTTGCCCTCCTCATTTTCCTGGTTTCGGTGAAGGTGTGTAGGCCCTCCGACATCCACTTTTCCCACTTGGCATGGATATGGTTTTTAAATGAGCAATTCACAGAAATGTCTAATGGCTGTAATTTCTTAGTAAGGCCGCCAGGAATCACTGCAGTGGTTGCTTTGTGCTCGTTTTTGAAAGTGTTCCAAACATCTTCATCGATGTGCACGCTGAAACTGTCGAAGATCAGGAGCGATGTTCTGTCGAAGAGACACAGGTCTTGGTCGCCAAACTTTCTCGCCCCAAACAGCCATTCCGTCGCGATCGATCCATCCTTTGCCGTGGCAGTGGACAACCACACCATCTGGAAGCTTTTCTTTTGGCATTGTTTTGCGTTTAAAGATGACCATTGGTTTGAGCTTTTTCCCTGACTCCGAGCACGCAAGTACAACAGTGAAGCCAGTTTTTTCGTGACCGGTGGTTGAAACAGGAACGCTTTCAGTGCCGGTTGAATCAACAGTTCTGGAATGAGGAGTATCAAATGACATCGGAACTTCATCCATGTTGAAAACAGGATCTGCTTGGATGCCAAGCTCCTCTTTTCTTCGCGAAACAAACTTGCGAAAGTTCACAACTTTCTCCTCCCGGTCATCTGGCAGCTTCTGGCCAACAGTGGTTCTCACACGCACGGATAGGTGATTTCGGCGCATGAATCTGTTACACCAGCTCGGACCACCAACAAATTCAGCGACATTCATCTGTTTTGCCAACTCCTTCGCTTTGAAACGGATCATAACGGTGGTGACTGCACGGCTCTTTTCTCTTTGGCTGATGACCCACTCTTTCAAAGTTCTCTCCAATGCAGGAAACTTCACTTTACCAGTATGGCAGGTGCGTTGACGCTTTGGCATTTTCGTCATTACAGCCTTCTTCTTTCGCCAGTAACGGATCATGGATTCGTCGATCTCAAACTCTGGTGCTGCTGCTCTGTTGCCGATTTCATCTGCCCGAGCGATAACTCTCAGCTTGCACTCAAATGTGAAACTTTGTCGTGGGCGTTTCAAACCAGGCATTTTTAAATTGAACTCGTACTAAACTCGTAACTGACTCGTGGATGCACTTATCGTAAATGATTGATGTTTGTAAAACTTATTGAGTCAGTGAGCCTTTTATAACAATTTTGCATCGAAGAAAGCTTTATTCATTGTTTTTGTCAACAAAGCAATTTCCAGCGTGCAATTAGTAAATTTTCACACCCATTGTTTTCGATATTCATTGAGAGTTGAACTGACTTGTAAAATTCGGCTCGCAATTTTCTCAAAAAAACAATATCTCAGGATCCACTTGGTCTTAGAAATCACTTGAAACAGGAAAATACTTTTTAAATCAAGGCAGTACTAACTAAATTTTCCACTGATGCGTCACGTATTTTTGTATTATTTCTTCACTTGTCAGTGTTTTGTTTACACTCGTGCCGACAATTATATTTTTTATCACGTTTCACTAATTATGCGGTACCATGAATTCAACAGATCAACAAGATATTTATGGTATCTCAGGTTCTACTGGGTCTAAGAAATTGCTTGAAACCGGAAAATACTCTATAACTCAAGGCAGCGCTAGCTAGGAATATTTCGCTGATGCGTCGAGTATTCTTGCATTTTTTTTATCACAGTCAATGCTATTTTTTCACTGCACGCGTGCCGACAAATGTCGGCATCATGTTTCAGTTAGGCTTTGTGTTTTCCACAATAAAAGACACGTTAAAAGCTTTAGGTGAGAATTTTTCTAAGCAAAAAAAACTAGCTGTGAAATTGACAAGGTAAGAAAACTATCAAAGCACAAACGCGTAGCAAAAAATTTGTTTGTATGGAATTTTTTTTGTATGATTTCATCCAACTTGCATCAGCTATAATCAACGTTTAAAAGAATTTTATAGCAAATAAAGCACGATACAAGAGTTGATAGGACGTGTTTCTCGTTTAAACAAATGAGGCATTACACAGGTTTGTGGCAAGCGTATATTTAATGACTCTTATCTTTGTTTTATCTTCTGTCAGTACTATAATAATTACTGTTAAATACTTACGGGAAGATTAAAAAATTATCAGATAACCCGCACCACCCTATTACCCGCAGCAACAGTAGTTTACTGAAAAATTAACGCATTACCCGCAGGTAAACTGCCAGAAAGTACTTTCAGGGCACGCCCTCCATTATCATTTCAATACCAAACAGATGCAGTGACCAACAATTACTACATAATTTCACTGTATCAATACTACACGTGATTTTTTTCAAATTTCGCTGTTTTGCTTTGTTTTTTCTTCATCCCGACACTTAAACATTAATTAAGGGCAGTGTATACTGACACCAAAACCTTTCTTCCTGAATCTACATGTAAGTGAAGCTACACACTGATACCGAATACACTTGCCAAGTACTGTTCATGCTGGAAATCAAAGATCATGCCCTCCTGGAAACGTAGCATACTTTCCTTGAAGTACTGGTGCCTCTGCAGGATGCAGCTAGGCATGGGGTGATAGTACTTTGGCTTTTCCCCAGATATCCTGTTCTGTACTGCCCTGGTAAGGGAATCCTTGTAGGGGTACTCATCTTTTTCAACAAGCTGTACCACAAGGTCCAAAGGTGGAGGGCAAGGGCTGTTGTCTGGATTTTTGGGCAATGAACCACGGCATCCAGTACACCTGCTTATCCTCCGGTTGCTTTTCATGATAGTAAATGGATTGCTATTGTGCCATGGTTTTCTTACTGCTGGTGGCTGTGACCTGTCAAATTACAATTTAAAAAGTAGACAAGGTAAATTTGCTATAAGCATAAATTAACGCAAAGATGCAGTCCTTTTCAATCTTTCATGTGTATATATTTCATATTTCATGTGTATAGTCTTCTCGGATAAGGACGATAAACTGTAGGCCCCGTCTCACAGCACTTCACTGATCTGGCTCTTGTGGGACGTTAAAGAAGGCATGACATTGTTCGAAAAGAGTAGGGGATGTAGAACCCGGTGTCATGGTCTATCTGACTTGTGCCGGTCATTGGTCTGGGGTGGGTAAGGTGAGATCATACATGGACTGAAGTGACTGCAAAGTGCACCTTCATATGCTGACGTCCGATCTCACCCCTTCGGTTCCTCCGCTGCAAGGGAGGAAATTGACACCAACCTATCTATCTATTTATATATGTATCTATATTTTTTTGTTGGGAGGGGGGAGTTAATCCCAGGTTATCGCCTTTTCTTATAATACTTTAAGAAGTTGTGGGAGGTTTTCCATTTTCAAGAGAATAAGTAGCCAAGAGTACCAAAACTGCACATCACTTTAAATTCTCTTTACAATGTCATTACTTTCAGGATAAAGTAGACCCTTAACTACCTGTTTGGAGAACCTCCTGGGTGAATGCATCCTTGCCTAGGGACCAAGGCTCGTGGCATGATCTGCTGCAAATAACCTGTGTTTGAAGATTGGACAGGCATGTCTGATGTCATCAATCCACATGCATGGCTTCCTAACATCATAGTGCTTAACACCACAAAGCTATCTGAAAGCCTGGTGTGGTTTGGAGCTTTCATGGTCTGTTGCTGAAAACTACAGGGGTTGTCAGCAAAATATGGCATGCCTAGTGTATGTGTTCCTTGTTTCCTGGGTACTTCGAAATGGAGCTGTTTGGTCCATCAAGCTGCCAAGATAAGAATGTGGCTGATTCTGGCTACCAAACTTCCTGGAAAAAGTGGAGTGGAGGTACTCATCTTCCTCAAGTGTCTGAATGGGTTGACCACCTGCTAGGGGCAAGCTGGCTATAGGAACATTACTTGCTGTGCAGCCTGTTCTGACCTGACTGGATCCAGGAACAGATGAATACATTCTTGGTTGCTGCATATTCCCGGAAAGTACTCCAAGAGTGTGACGAGCATCATCAACTATGGGTACCTTGGTTGCTGTGCTACCTGTTCTGACCTGGGAAATAAGAGCTGATCCACAAACTGATGGCTGTGGTCTTACGTGCTGTCTGTTCTCTATTCCAAGATTGTCGGAAGGATCACTGCACTGATTCTTCTTTTGTCATCGGTCTCGTCGTTGACGGTTGTTCTTTCTTCCAGAAGACTTGGTGTTGATATTAACTGGTGCAAGGGAAGTGAAATTGTATGACTTAGCCTGACTTACTCTCCACTTCAAGAAAGAGTCCAGGTCTGCACATTTCTCAGCAACATCTAACGCATGAGAGCAGATGCTGTTTGGCCTCTACATTTTGCAGGTACATGTGACTTTAACATGGCTGCATGAAGTGTGGCATGTGCTGCAGCAGTACATTTGAACAAAGTAGGGATCGGGACTCTTGTCTGTGTGACTTTGTACACAGAACACCTTCGTACTATGGGGTGCCATTTCCGCCAAAATTATTGTTTTATTATTATTAGGCACAATGTTTTATTATTAGGCACCAGTTAATTATTATTAGGCACAATGTTTTATTATTAGGCACCAGTTTATTATTATTAGGCACAATGTTTTATTATTAGGCACAATCTCTTATTATTAGGCACTATTTTATTATTGTTTGGCATTATTTTCTATTATTATTTCATCTTTATTATTAGGCACTGTTTCGTATTATTTTCGTACCTTACTATCTCCAAGTAGTCAGCGGTTTTACACATGAGAACAGCATGGCAGACATTGCGAATGATCAAGGGATAGACATCTTGACTTTGTAGGCCCAGAAAAAGCAAAATGTAGCTGAGTATGTAGAAGCAATTTATCCTCGAAGTATAAAACGATGGCAACTAACACTATTTCCGACTTAAGGCATGAAGTTACCTCCCGATTACAAGAGATTGTTGCTTGTGTTGGTGTGTCTCATGACAGTGACTTAGTGGAGGAGCTTGAAGAAATTCAAAAGCATGTGAATCTCCTTGATTCAGTGACAAGAATACCTGAAGAGTTGTTTAATTTGTTGAGTAGCGCACGATCACTTTTACAGCAGAATGAGGAAAGAGCAAGTGTTGTTCGTAGTGGTACTCCTGGTAGGCCAGCTTATGACATCAGGAAGGAACAACTTGAGATGCTTCTAAGAGCTAGATTTAGTGTCCGATCTATTGCAGACCTTTTGCACTTCAGTTCAAGGACCATAGAACGACGAATGCAAGAACATGGCCTCTCAGTACGTGCTTTATACACCGAAATGCAGGATAGTCAGTTGGATGACATAGTGAGGGATATAAAAAGAGGGAACCCAAGCTGTGGGTCAAAAATGTTGGCTGGGTACTTTGGTGCAAGGGGTATATTTCTGCCTAGACGTCGGATAAGGGAGTCACTTTCTAGGGTGGACCCTCTTGCAGTTGCTGCAAGACGCTGCAAAGCAATAAAATGGCGCGTGTATAATGTGAGCAGGCCACTTGGTCTCTGGCACTTTGATGGAAATCACAAACTTGTGAAGTGGCGTTTTGTTGTCCATGGCTGTGTGGATGGCTTCAGTCGAATCCCAGTTTTTTTATCATGCAGCACAAACAACAAAGCTGTTACTGTGTACTCACTTTTTATCAAAGCGGTACAAGACTGGGGATTGCCCTCAAGAGTCAGATGTGATCAGGGATCTGAAAATGTGGATGTTGTCAAATATATGTTGAGTACTCGAGGAACAGGGAGAGGCTCAGCTCTGGTTGGTAAAAGTGTGCACAATCAAAGAATTGAGCGAATGTGGCGGGACGTGTTTGAAGATGTTTTGGCAAATTTCTACGAGTTGTTTTCTCTGATGGAGGAACTGGGTATCTTTGACCCTTTATCTGAGTGTGATTTATGGTGCCTTCATTATGCATTCCTTCATCACATAAACTATCGTTTACATGAATGGTCTGCTGCCTGGCTGAGACATCCCTTGTCTACAGCCAACAACAACACACCTCTTCAACTTTGGATCAAAGGTTCACTGAATTCTGCAGAAAACAATACAGACCCGGTTGATGTTACTGATGAATATGGCATTGATTGGAATGGTCCTGTTCCCCTTGATGAGGACACTGTGGAAATTCCACCTACTTCTCAAGCTCTGACAGATGAGCAAGTTGCTGACCTTGAGTCAAGAACTGAGTTACTTCGAGAGTCTTCAATAACAGATGATAAAATTAAACTTTACAAACTTGCCAAGGAATTTCTTGAGCAGCATTAAGTTGAAGTAACAATCCACTCTGGAATGTTTAAATGAATGACTTCTTACTGATACCTGAATGTGTGTCTCAAACCAATGGCAGACATACATGCAAGAGAGGAGCCTAGGGTACCCAGCTTCACCTTTGATGTTCAATCAGTAATGATTATTTTGATGGTCTGTTGTATGCCCATAAATTATAGTTACTATATGACTTCAGCTCCATTAGAAAAATCACAAGTTTCTCCCACCCATTCATACATAATTTGTTCACACATGGTTGTTTACTCTGTCCTTAAGGCTGCATTCATTAAAAAGCAGGAGGGGGGAGGAAATTGTATAGAGTACTGTATTTTTAACATCCCCCCTGAAAACGGTACAAAATTACGCATCCCCCCTTACCTGCTTGGAAAAAATTTGTATCCCCCCCTAACAGCTTCATGTCAGGAAACTTGAGTCCCAACTTAATGTTAAAGCATGCTTTGTTCTTTCACTTTGTAATCAGTGGCGTATCTAGGGTCCCTCGTGTGGGGAAAATCTTTGGGCCTCCACCTTAACCTAAGGCCCAAAGGGCTGGAAAAAAATTTTGGGCCCTTCCTTATAAGCTGATATGGATGCACTTTGCAAAAATCACACTTAAAAATATTACCATTATTCTGTATATATTTGATGTCTAAAAAAATAAACATCCCCCTGAAAATTGCTCTGAGAATTAACATCCCCCTTCTGGAGTACAGAAAAAGGCTAGACATATCCCCCCTCATTTTCCTCCCCCCCTCCTGGTTTTTAATATGGACGCTATAAAACAACAAGAATTTTAAATTGAAATTCTTTATTCAACTGAATGTAACCCTGCAATAACAAAATGTTGAACTTGAACTTGTTTAACACAACCACTGAGTAATAATATTGGACTAATATAAGCACTATGAAACTAAGCTTACTTTAGTGTAGGATTCTCCTATAACGTTTCCTATTAATTTTGTCCATACAGCAAACCTATAAAGGTCTATAAAATTGGGCATGGTCGTATTATATATGTTGTTTATAACTTGCATGCAAGGAAGAACTGCATATATTTCAATTAATATGTAAAAACATAATTAAAGAGCCCAAAGCAAGAATGTACTCCCAAGCGAATCTTGCTTTTTTGCATCAATAAAAGAACTTTCTTGTCAATATTTTCGGGTTCAGGGATGTGCCTGCAACTCCAATTAACCACCCAAACCCAGAATTCTGTAAACAAAATGGTCTTAAAATTAAAGTCACTTAGGACATTTTTCTCAGGGCTCTTCAATTTTCTGAAACAGTAATCAGTAATATTGATAAACAGTGTGAACTTTATGCTTAACTGTATCCACTCTTACAGGTTTCCCAAGTAATAGTATGGCAACTTTAATGTAAAATGGGTGGCCCTCTCTTGAACATTACAGTATTCTACTGCTATCAAGATGTTTTCATTTTGATATAATATTATAAAAGTCACAGGTTCCCAATTTTGTAATCTTCATACATGGCTATAAAATGTAAATGTCTGCACAGACAATATTCTGTTTTCCCTAAGCATAGCCAAACCCTTTGCTGTTCCTGATTGCAAACGTCATTGCATCTCTAAATGCGACATATGTTTTGTGAACAGTTGGAAGGTGCAACATAGGCCCACATGTATTGGCCTTGGGAAAGGGGGATAAATTACCATCTTTGTCAGGATCATGAAGGAACCCAAGAGTTAAATCCCAACCGACCTGTAGTGGTGGTAATTGTTTACACCCACAAGTAAAAAATAGCAGATCACTTAAGGTGATCGTTGTTTCCCCTTCTTCTACATCTTGTAAATAGTCGCACCAGTGAGAAATAATTACATTTTCTAATACTCTGTTGTTTGAGCCTTCTTCACTCTGAAGAACAGTAAACAAATTCTTGAATGAATCGGCATCTAATTCGACTGGACTGTAGCAAAAAGCTTCATGAAAAACATCAGGATTGTTTGTAATTGCCTTCAAGACACCCAAGTCTGATAAACCCTGTTTGAATTGTTCCAGGGCTGGCCACGCCCTCCCCAATGTGAGCCAATGAGCTGTTCGTTTTACAATGTTGTCAATGTCCTTAATGGACTTAATTTGTTGAAGGGTACCCCCTAATTCCAAAACCGTGTCCAGATTATTACGTGACATAACTTCATTTCCTTCTTGAACTGACTGAGCCCTAGAAAGTTGTTGCAGAGAGGTCTTAAGTTCAGGTTCATATATATCCTCAACAGCTACCTGTACTTTATCTGGACCATAGATCAAAGCATCATACTGAACAGGAGATAAAAAGCAAAGCCCAGGGCCCCCATGGACAAGGGACAGAGCAGTTATTTTCCCTGCATACAGGTATTCTGAGTTTGCTAAACATGAAGCATTGCATGACAGGAACAGTGCTTCCTTTGGACCACGGAACAACTGCGAATTGGCCAGCCGCTCTACAACAAGAGTTAAAAATTCACGTGTTGGCCCTCCCAAATCCACAGCACCCTCAGATGTCCCAGAATCGTCACTGAATCTCACGGATATCTTGTTACTGGGAGAAAACGATTTCCTTGTCAAACCCCTTTTTGTGCCCTCCCAGATATCCTTTCTACAGATATTAAATTTTGAAATTTTGTTTTCATTGACTGCTTCAGCTAACTGTGACAAAATGTCTTGTAACGACAAGACAGGAGTTACATTTATTACTTCCACATTTGCCACCTCAACTGAGGCTTGCTCATTATCAGAGTCCAATTCTATAGCAATGTCATCCTTAAATAAGGAGCCATAAAAAAAATCAGTGTTGCCTGTTTCTTCCAATGGCATTATGCTAGAGATACTTGATAATGGTTCTCCCTGTTCACTCTGTTCCCTTGGTAATGGTTCCCCCGGTTCACTCTGTTCCCTTGGTAAAGGTTCACTTGACTTATTCTGTTGCCTCGGCATTGCTTTACTTGCCTTCTGCCTTTGCGAGGGGGTGCTGATTGTCTCACTGCATGCGACTTGGGAGTTTGCATCTTGATTTGAGATGTAGGAGTTACCAATGTCACTGCGAGGAAAAAGAAAGGTAAAACTACTACTTTAGTGCAATTTTCAGTATCAGTTGTGACAAAAAAATGACTACAGAATGGCGAATGAAAATATCACAACTGATATTTTTCCATATGGTAGTCCACCTCTTACAATCACTTCTTTCGAAAATTGCATGTGGTGATACAGTGTACATGGCTAATTATATGTCAAATATTGTTGTTGACAGGTACCATAACTTTGTGATAGTGCCTAATTAGTGTCCAGTTTTTGGCTTTTAGTTATACATGGTTTTTTGGATTGAATTAGTCAACTGATAAGCAACTGTTTTGAGGAATATTATAACATAAAAAACACGCTTACTTGGGTCGAATTGTAAAGAACAATTGATCACAAACAGGGCATTTTGAACTACTGCCATCTGAGGTGTTATGCCACTCCTCCAAGCAAACACTATGAAATACATCACTGCAACATGCTGGGGTAACTCCTTCACCAACAATGTCCTCTAAAAAAAAGAAAGATATGACCCCTGGGTATTCTACAATGTGAGGAGGGTGATGAGTGGGGAGGGTGTCTAGAATGGTTGTCGAGAATGACTAAAACATCTCGGATTACATGTAGATCTTAATGAAATATAAGCGAGCCTGCAAACTAAATGTAATTAACTTTAAAGACTGCCTTTATTTTCTCTTTCCGTGACAACGACCATCTGCATTAATTGATTGAAATCAAACCCTGGTTTTACATGTTTGTACTACACCCAAAATAAACATTTCGTTCGTGACTTAAATACTTGACAATCTGATAAGAATAAACTCAACAATGTCACACAACTTCGAACTAACGACAGTGGCGCTGCGATTTTTCAAAAATACAACAGGGGACTTCACTTGGGCAGACGATAAAAACCTGTGCATTTAGCACCGATTCAGTGAAATATATGCTTAAAGCTTATATCTAAACAGCAAGTATATTTCAGTGACAGTTCTTACCTCCGTATGTTCCCTCAACTTATCCATTGCAACGAACTGTAAACATGAATTGCATATTTCTTCCAAAACTGAGGGATCTGTGTGTTCTTGAACTGTGTTAAGATCGATGTCACACTGAATGGGTCGAACATAAACCCTTCCTTGACCTATAAACTGTGATATATACTGCACGGTGTTCCCTTGAGGCCCAGTAGGGATGATGTGCAATTCTTGTTTACCTGGTTCGGCGTACATCAGCTCCAAACCACCCACATCAGAGAGCCTCGGAAAGGAATCCACGAGAACAGAATATAGGCGAGCAAATGTGCCGTCTACGGGAAGGGCAATTTTCTTCTCTCCCAAACCACAGAGAAATAGTTCTCTCTTTTCTTGTACGGTAGGGACTTCGGCCTGACTTTTATCTGCCAGGCATACAAACTTTCGTGTCACGGTTTTCTCCTTCTTCGCCGAGCTGCCACGTCCCCTTTTGACAGTGGAGAAGTTTGTATTTGATGGCCTCTTCATGCCGTAAACATTCGGGAAAAGCCGCTCCATTTCTGTTTTTAAACTAGTGCCAGTGCCCTGGTTCGTCGTGGAAGGAATTGGTTTAGCTGTTGAGGTTTCTCCTTCATCAGGGCTAGCAAGCCCTTCGATTACCTTAACGGCTTTTGAAAGCAGATCCTTTACCATGAAAACGTTGTTCTCCGCCATGTCATGTCAACCTATTTACTGTGCCGTGACTACTGGAGCTGCTGCCGAGCTGCTGAGATTTTCATTGGTCGAGACGAAAAAAGGCGGGAAAAGTGCTAATAATGAAAATCAATGCCTAATAATGCAACAAGGTGACTAATAATAAAAAATAATTCCAAACAATAATAAACTGGTGCCTAATAAGAAAACATTGTGCCTAATAATAATAAACTGGTGCCTAATAATAAAACATTGTGCCTAATAATAATTAACTGGTGCCTAATAATAAAACATTGTGCCTAATAATAATAAAACAATAATTTTGGCGGAAATGGCACCCCATACGTACTGGGGTCCTTTGATGGGGCAGATGAAACATTGTTCTCAAATACACTCAAAAGAAGTGCTGCTTTTCTCCAAATGCCTTTTAACACTGGTAGAGGGATAATTGTTCCAAGGCCACTAAGTTCTGGTGTGGTGCTCAGAGTTGGGAGTTGGACATCACTGCAGCTTACAAGTACACAACGCTGTGGATTTGCTGCATACATTTCACTCGTCGCAAGCTTGTAAACTCTCTGGACATGTGATTGCCTCTGGTCTTCTCTCATGTCATACCACTTTGCGGCTGGTACACAAAAGGAAGAGAACACATCTCGGACCTTGTACTCAGTCGACATTCCACACAATGCCTTTGCGAACTCTGTTTCTGGACTGTAAGCCAACTGTTTCATTCCAGCAACAAATGAACAGAGCCCTGCTTCTCTATGATCCATCTTATGCTTTATTCTTTCATTGTTGGTCTCACTGTCACTGGTGCAGAACCTCTTTGGGGGATTCCCCAACCCTGCTTTGGCAGGAACATCGGCAGTCATGGACTCCTTCATCATCACTGATTGGTCACTGAGGTACTTGCAAAACTCTTCTCCATTTGGCAGTTCTTTCCAGATTTTGATGTAATCTTGGAATGCCTGGTCAAATTCTTCTTCAGATCAAGCTTCCAGAAGGCCGCGAGTCTCCTCGTTACCAAAAATGTGACCAGTGATCACATTTTCATATTCTTGCATACCTAAGTTCTTCATTGTTCTCTCAACATTTTGTTGGAAGTGGCAGGAGCATCTCAATGATACGCTTTCTTTAAAGACTGATTTGCAGGCTTTGATGAGTTCATCTTCACCATCAGTTCCAAAAGCTTGCAAAGACTGCAGCCTTGGCTGTAGCCCAACTAACTGTGATGTTAGGTAATAGTAGGCCTGGGATGTCTTACTCTGATGAATAAGAAGTGGCCTGAGAAAAACTGGACATTGTCCAGTTCTGTTACTTTTGAGCACAATGTTTCTGAATGAAACTGGTGTTACATTAAATGGGCCGTTGTTAAATGTTGGATCAATTGACACTGGTCTAAAATCTACTGCATCTGTACAAGACTGTGAAAGACTATGTAACTGAAAATCAGTTGCCAGCAAACACATCGGCTCAGGGTGATTGACGATTGCTCGAATGAAATCATGATCATCTTCTTTGGCAGCTGTCATAAGGCTGTAAAGTTCATCCCACTCTTTTCTGTGTTTATTGCCTGTTCCAGCTCTGGTTCTGATTTTTCGAGCAGCATAATGACCTTGATGAGTGCCCCGTATATGTTCAGCAGGTGATTTGGCATCAAATATTGAGCTACCAAACTCTCCCTCTGTTAGATCAATAGCTTCTCGTACTTGATGTCTTCCAAGGTTGTATTCCAATTTCTGCTTGACAGAAGATTTGGTTGCAGTAAATGGAATGCTGTTTCTTTTGGTATTTCCATGACAGGCCAGTGTTACCTCACCCTCTTCCCCCTCCCACTGGTACTGCAACACAGCAACATTGCCATGGATTTCACCTTCCTTGTTTCATAAGATATAAATTCTTCTGTGAAAACTTGTTTGCTCTGTGTGCCGATAATAATATTGCTGCAACAGGAAGTGTGATCTGCATTTCAGGGGGTGTTTTGCTCTTGCTAGCACTTTTACTTGGGGATATAACATTTTTTCCTCACCTTCATTCTCACTCTCATCTTCATTACTGCATGTCTCTATGGTATGTGTTGGTTGGCCTGTATTGGTAAAGGTACCATTGCCATCTGCCACAAGATCTTTCATAGGAACATGCTTCAAACTGATCAAAAATACGGCATTGTATTTTACCCTCATTGGCTGTTCTTCACAAAGAATACCAGAATCAGTCTGAGACCTGAAGACCGCTTTTACCACATCAGTGATACCAAAGGTACGAGCAGTTCTTTCATATAATGGCATCTTAGGATTTCCTTTGTGGAAGAGGGATTCAATGCTATCACCACCTCCCTTTTGTTCAAGGTTGCTGCATCTGTTTTAAACAGATAACTTAACAATGAACTTCTGAGAATTGCACTTGTTCATCAAGTTCACTGTTATTTGAAAATTGGCACAACAATAGAATGAAAGCAATCTCACTGCAGAGTCCTAAATCCTGGATGGTAAACTCTTTTCGGCATGTCTATATCTGCACATAACATTGGCACATTTATTACTCCTCCTAAAAACTGTTCACATGTTAAGTTACAATTGAAACTATTCTTTACTCTTTGCATTTGTGATGATTTTGTGCTTGTACTTCAATCTGACAATGAAGTCATTGCTTGAGAATTTAATTACATTGACAAATAACTTACATCAAAAATGATGTTTCATCTTCCTGTAAGACCTGCACAATGAAATTCATGCAAACATCAAGTTAAAAACAAAATACACAGATAATTCTATTAGGAGCCAATGTTTAAACAAATTAAGCAGAAGCATTTACAAATTAATCCTGTAGAAAATAAATATTAGATAAATATTATAATACGGTTACTGATAAATGCCTTGAATGAAAAACATTTACCTCTTCTTTCATCTTGGGAAGTTTGGAAGCCAGTTCAAGCCCCTAAATATAATAATGAAAATACATGATTTAACTACATTATTTGTCATGTAGGTATCTTGGTGCCAGCCACTTTTCAATGGCATGACAACCAGTGTATCTTATAGATAGTGATTGCCGCGCAGAGTGGCATGGGCAGTGTAGAAGAGTTTGTAATGACTTTTTTGTGAATGCAACGATAACAGTTTTTTTTATTAATATAAACAAGATTTGTTAACTCAACAATAAACAACAACAGATATGAGCATGCTGCAGTTGTGACAGTTGGGAAGCTATAGAGACAAACACTTCTTTATTATTAAGAAGTGTTTGTCTATAGGTTTTCAACTGTGACAATAATCTTTTTTTCATTAAAAATTGCTGTGGCTTCAACAGTTAAAAGAACTTCAATAATATCATCAGTCAGATCAGAAAATGATTTGTGGTCGGTATCCAGATTGTGTTCTTGGTAGAGACTGAACAAATGTTGGATAACATCGTCAAACATCTGAAGTGAAATAGTTTCTTTGTTCTTGTTTATAAAAAGAGAACTGACAAGGATTTTGCTTTTGCATTTGGATTTCAACTGTGACAATTTGCACTCAGTGCACTGGAGAATTTTCTTTCCACTGTCTGCAGCAATTATTTTGGTGTGACACTTGTTGCAGGAAAGGAATCTTTGTACATAATTTATACCCTCTGGTGGAAAGTTAATTTTTTGCTGTTCTGGCGCATTGGATAAGTCATCGAGTCTTTCAATTGTTTTGTTGACCTCGTGGACTGTTGTGTGCTTGTTGAATGTTAAACAGTTACTGTCTTGGTATTCTCGTACTGAAATGTTTTTGATGTCGTAACAGTGCTGTGATGTTACCTTATGTGTATAATTTTCCCATAATACAGTGCAAACCGACCCAGTGTTGTCAGTGAACACAGCTTCTTGCATTTGGAGGGATTTACTGTTGATATTAAGGGTTTTTGTTCACCGGTAGATGTTATTCTTCCACAAATATTGACATAAGTGTTTGGTTTACCATCCATTATGTCCTCTGCTGTGGTATCTTTTGTTTGTTTTTCTTCTGTGTTTATAGGTCGATAGTCAAACTCTGATTCTTTGTCACTTGGATCTTGAAGTTTGGTTCTGTTGTTGATCAGAAGTTCCTGTTCTGAAGTCTTCTCACTTTTTTTTTAGCTGAAATTTTGTCAGCTTTATTGCAGATGATGATTCATACTTGTGCTTGAATGTAGGGGGCTTCTCTGGTGAGAAGCACACTGTCCAGTAAATGTTGGTACTGGTTTGTATCTTGAGATCAAAATACTGATTATTGTTTTTGCTTGTTTTTATGTTTGAGAGGTCGTGTAGATATCCAGCTATAGGACTTTCTGGAAAGAAAAAAAAACAACTGATGTTTAAAGAATGCTAAGACTTCACTGATCAGTCCTATCATCTTGGAAGAGAACCTCTGTGTACTAAATGATTATGGACACAAAATATGAAACTGAGCTAGCTGGGAACCAAAAGGACGCTTATTATTAAGAGGGTATGTGTAACACGGGATTGAATTTAAAATCAACTCTAATATCATGGTTAACATACCATTGGAATTATCCATGGTTGCATCAACTGCAAATGAAAATGAAAGAATTAAACACTATTTTATAACAGTTAAATACATATGTTTTAAGAATATTTAGACTTTACTGATAAGTGTTATCGTTTTGGAATGGAACCTCTGTCTAATAAATCATTATGGACACAAAATACCAAACTGTGGTAGCTGGGAACCAAAAGGATGCTTAGTATATAGAGGATATTACACGGTGGCTCAAAGATTTGAATTTTATGTTCTTGTGGCAAGAACAATATCTCACTCGTGCGCTTCGCTCACTCATGAGATATTGTTCTTGCCACGAGAACATAAAATTAATATCTTCGAGCCAACGTGTAATGTTCTTTTTATTATATGGAGAAACCAATTCAACAAAAACAAAAGGTGGGAATCATGACGTCATTGAACGATACGACACTCACAAAGGTGACATACGGAAAATACGCCACTCGGGTCCTGGATGAAGTGGCGTATGGAATCTACAAGTGGTTTAGTTCCCAGTAAAACACTCTTCTCCATATAATAAATGTTATTATTAAGAGGGTATGTGTCACATGGGGTGTCAACTGTAATATCATGATGAACATACCATTGGAATTATCCATGGTTGTGTCAACTGCAAATGAAAATGAAAGAATTAAACACAATATTTAATAACAGTTAAATACATATTATTGTTTGAAGAAGAATTTCTTGGTTTTTTCTGCAACTGTCTGAAGCCTAAGTTCTTCTGCTTTTCTGTATTTGAGGTTGTTTGACTTTTTAATGTTTCCCAGCCTATCAAAAGTCATTGGTTCTAGTATAAGAGATGATAAATCTCTAACTCTACTTATGGCAACATATGTGAGGCCAAGAGTTGCTTCTGATTTTCCAATATCTATCCATGATTTATGCAAAGTTAATCCTTGGCTCTTATGGATAGTCAGTGCCCATGCAAGTTTAAGTGATAGTTGTTGTCTTTCATGTATTGAATTTCCATTATGCACTGACATAGTTATAGGAACTATAGGAACTAAAGAAGGTGTTCCAGATACGGAGGGACTAAATTTAATCATTGAATTTGACAACAACAGCAATAGGCAGATCTGGAGGTTGGTGATTGCTCTTATAAATTATGTCTAGTACTTGTCCAGTAGATCCATTACAAAGACCAACAGATGGCCATAAGTTCACTGTCAGCATAACATAAGAGCCTTTTGAGATAAGGAATATTGGTTGTAATCCACACATTTCTTGAGGGCTAATTTTTGCAGCTGCTGGACTTGAGTGTCTTGCATGAATTTTTGCAATTGGTTGTTTAAGTTGTATTAGTGCCTTATAATTAAAGGTGGCAACTTCTTCATTTGAATAATATAACTGTATTGCATCATTTAAGTCTTGAATATTATTGACATGTGATGGTTGTCTGGTTAAAAGAATTTTCCAATCATCTTCAGTGGTTTCAGCATCGCAGAGGCGTAACAGTAAATCTCTGAATCTCATTTGGTCTGGATGTGAACCTTTCACTCTCTGATTAACAGACAATGTCACTACTTTGTCAAACATCATGTAAGCCTAATAGCCTTGCTCACCAATGATATTAGATGGTTTTTCATGATATAATGGTTTGGCACCCACTGGTGGTAACTGACCAGGATCTCCTATTAATATAATTGATTTGCCACCAGACAATTTTTCTTTCACACCAGATGATTGTCTACATCGCCTGTCAATCCATCCAAGTGTGGTTTGACCAAGCATTGAATATTCGTCAATAAAAATATAATTCATGTTTGAAAGTTTATCTTGTAAATCTAGAAGAGCTTTACCAGACAGCTCTTTTTGTGAGTGTGGTGTAATTGGAAGTTTCAAAAGGGAATGAATTGTTGTTCCCCTGATCATGTATGAAGCTTTTTCTGTTGTCCCAGTTATAACACATTTATCTAGGAGCTCAGCTCGCAATGAATTGATCAGATAACTTTTTCCAGTACCTGCAATACCATTTATTATTAGCAGCAATGGTTTCTGTGTGTGTGTGTTTGAAGTGTAACATAATTATATCATATGCAAGCTTTTGCATCTCAGAGAAAGAATTAATGTTGACTGTTTTTGATTCTGCAGAGGGCTGTATTTAGTCATGAAGGCATTTCACTGATCTGTTGGACAGTATATTTCAATGAGTCTAAGTTCCAGTCATAGCTTGACTGCTCAGTTATTTCATTCAAATTGCACTGTTTGTCTACATTGTAAAAATCTGACAAAATCATCCATTGCTCTGGTTGCATAGGTCGTGGATTTTCAGTCTCTTCAAAATCTGGAGGGTTTATATTTCCCAGTACATTTGAAAGCTTTTGATTCCAGTCTGGGACATGAGTATTAGCATATGATGTATTCAGAAAGTTATGCCATTCAGTTATGTATGTTTGATTATCTGGTTGTGTGGTGCCCCAAGCATTATTTTGAGAATTTTTCCACGGTTTATATCTGAAAAGTTGATATTTGCAATGCATACTGTAATATTCACCTTTAGGGTTGGGTGAATAAGTTGGGAATATGTTTGGAATTATATTATCTGAGCACACTATCAGGTTACCTTTAGACATTTTGTACTTTGTTGCATCTGATGTTCCTCTGGGCTATGCAGATTTCGGGAAGCAAAATCGCTCGACTTACCAGCCTTTCAAAGCCTACTGTGATCCGTGCGCTGAGTGAGCTGAGAACAATCTGTTGCAACAAAGTCCTGAATGCTGGAATTAAGCTTGGAGGCTTAGGGAAGACCATGGAAATAGACGAGTCGAAGTTTGGTGCCAAGAGAAAGTATAAGAGAGGGAGAGTCTTGGAAGGTCCGTGGGTGTTTGGAATAGTGGAGCGAGGATCGCAGAAAGTGCTGCTCTTCCGTGTTCCCGACCGAACTAGAGAGAGACTTGTTCATCGTCTCATCACTACACATATCCGACCGGGAACTGTCATCTACTCAGATCAATTCACTCCATACATACCACTCAACCAGCTAGGATACATCCATCTATCAGTGAATCACTCCAAAAACTTTGTTGACCCTGACAGTGGTGCACACACCAATACCATTGAAGGCGTGTGGGCTTTGGTCAAGAAGAAGTTGAAGTGGATGTGTGGTACCCTGTATGAATACATACCCAGCTACTTGGATGAGTTCACCTGGTTCCAGAACTTCGGGAAAGACCGAGCATTTGAGCAGTTGCTGGAAGACATCGCTGAACAGTTTCCACTGCAGTAAAATTGCAATTAAAAACAGCTCCTTTAGGAGCCACCACATATTAAAAAGTCAATGATCAATAAAGAGTATAAACTTCCGAATGAATGAAAAATAAACGTGTCGGTGAGATCAATATGTCGGCTGACTTGCTAATAAACTCCCTTTGGTAACCGACCCTTGACAAAACATTGAGAAGACCTCAGTACTAGTGTTTCATTTTTAAAATGGCGGCTATTTAGCTATCACGTTTTCTTCCTTTCTTATGAAGTTGATCTTGCTTCCAACAAAGAAATAACAAAATAATAGTTAAAAGGGGAAAATATTTTGACCAACACGTCAGTAGAGTGTCGGCCGACGCATCGGTAGTGTGTCAGTCGACGCATCGGCAATGTGCCGACCAACGCGTCAGTAGTGTGTCGGTGATGAGTTGGTGGTGTGTCGACCAGCGCGTCACTGATGTGTCAGCCGACGCATTGGTGGGATTGGATTCTTTACCTTTACCAACTTTCCAAACGCTGGTTGAAAAACCAATCAATATGTGGATTGTTAATTACATTCTGTCTCCTTTCCTCATTAGTATGATTATGTGGTTTATTTGAGAAAAGTGAATGTAACTGTGGCCAATGCATGTCAGCTGAAGAAAAAGTAAGGAAGATTGTTGGAACTCCCTTGGCAGTGATTATTGATTTCAACCCATCGCTTACTTTATTCTAGTAAGCATTGCTACCTGTAATAGTGCTTACATATCTTGAGAGCTTTGCCATGAAAGCTGTGAAACCACTGTCTGACACCATGTCATGTAACTGCTCTATTGTAAGATGAGATTCACCTGGATTCTGTTTGATGAAGACAGAGCTTTGTTGCAAAGCACGTTTTCTTTGAATCATATTTAATGCCCAATAGGAGAAGCGAGGATGGTTAGCAAAACGATACACCCAATGTCCATTTACACATTCACCAAATCTTAGGAGGTGTTATATTTTCTTACAGAAGAAAACATCTCTTTTTACAGTGGGAGTAGTTGGGTCACCTTTTCCATCTGGAAACAATGTTGGAAATGCCATGGTTGCCAAATATGGTGTTGTATATTCATTGAGTGCTTGATTTAAAACAGTTGGCCAACTGACAGTTTTCACACCTGTTTGATCTTGAATTGTTTCTGTTTCCAGTTTTTCGTTAGTTTTGATGGGAAGAAAACTCTTGTCTCAGTACTGTTATTAAACACTATGTCAGAATCATGATCTAATTCATTACCAGTTGAGAAACTATGATCAGTCTCTTTGTTTAAGGTATCACTGGTCGTTTGAATTGTCTGAAGGTCTGATGGAATGCCATTTTGAGGTAGAGAATTTAAAGAATCTTGGTTAATTTTAATGTCCTTATATAAAGGATTATATAGACTTAACCACTGTAAAGCGTCTTCAACTTTATTCCTTCTTACTGTTACATCTTTAAAAGTGTTTCCTTTTCCTTTTCCTTTCATACTAACAACAATGATTGGGATATCTTTAGGATAGTGAGGCAATGAGTTTGCTAACTCATTAATGCTTTGCGGCAAATGATACAATGACCAGAATAACCTCTTTGACCTCCTGGTTTCATGTAAACTCTGATCAATGGGAGAGCCCTGGCAATCAACATTTCTTCTATTTGTGTAAGATTTTGTAGTTCCATGGGAACTGAAGATGGAATCATTGAATTTTCTTTAGAAAATTTTTTAGGTGTCTGTTTGTCTTTTGAACAGTTGGAACACACATATACAGAAACTGCTTTCCCTTGCTGTTTTCTTTTTGTTTTTTTGTGGCTAAGCCTCAGAACAGATTGTGCACAGGTAAATAGTATAGTCTAGCGACTTGTGAAATGAAGCAATATCTTTTTTGGCATCTCTTTCAGTGATACTGCTTCTATTTGGAGTTTGGAGTTTTGTCTTACTTTGGCATTCACTAAGCAACTTTGCTTTTTTGCAACATCTATTTGAATTTGTTTGGACTTTAGTTTGTTGTACAGAAGGAACTTTTTGTTTCACATTCTTCTTGTTTAGAGAACTGCTCTTGTTTTGTGAACAACTTCTTTCTTTGTTTCCATTCAATAAAACAGTTGTAATTGTTTTTCTTTTTGCATTTTGGATATTGGTATCACATTTTTGCTTTTGCTGGCAAGGCACATTTTTGGATGTGTCTGCATTTGTTTTGTTTTTCTGTCGAATGTGAGAAATCTTACCAAGGAGGTGGCTTTCTGGAATCTGTTGCTGACCAGCTGAACACACATCAAGTACATGTGCTACGTCATAGTGATCTCCAGTGGAGTTCTTAATGTAAATTGAGCAGTTATTTTCTGGTATGTTCCCATCTAGCATAATTCTTGAAAACTTTTGCCATTTGTTAATATCGATAGCAAATCTGGTGTACACATAAATGTCAGTGGATAACAATGAGGCAGCAGATAATATTTCAATGTCTGTGCCCCAAACTTGATTTCTAGCCATCCCTGTTCTAGCTAAATAAGTATCTAAAGATGAATTCATGTGTGGAAGCAAAAGATTCTCTATATGTCTCATGTGATCTAATATTTGCTGTCTTACAATAGTGTGATATATTTGTCTACCAGTTATAACATGAGATAGTGCTCTGAAAAGACAATTACCATCACCTTGTATTTTAAATAGCTTTGATGGTTGTTCAAGTTTCTTTGAAGGTTTTGAATTGTGTTTCACAATTAATGGGAGATTGAGGGCTGAACACCAAATTGACTGTGCTCTTTCATTACAAGGAGTAAAAAGAAAAGCAGCATCTCTGTCCTCATTAAAGTTTACATTGAGGGTCTCTACACAGCCGTTTTCTTTTCTTTCTTTTGAGGTAGCCAGTCTAGGTTTTTTTCCACTGTAAACATTTGTCTTCAATATTTTCATTCTTTCTCTTTAAATTGTCCAGTTCGGTACTGTTTTGTACAAGAGTTCCATTACTGTTATTCAGTGGTTCATTGCTTGATAAACATTTTTGATTGATTGTGTTTACTGGAAATTTCTCAATGTAACCTGTGTTAGGCCCTGGGTTTGTTTCAACATCATTTGCAAGTCATATTAAGTCTGAAATGTAAAATTGGAATACATAAAGCTGTGTCAACCAAAGGCGATTGAATCTCCGAGAATTTTCCAGAATTTTCCTTTGAAACATTCATGATATTCTTGAGCCTTCAAATATATTAAATGCATTCCAATAACTACTCGGTATTGCATGAGACAATTCCCCATACCGTAGGCTAAGTTCTACATGTACTTCAAGAGAAGAAGAAATAGGAAAAGCGATTAATGTACTGCAATAATTGATAGAATCCAGTAACAATAGAGATCAAGAAAAAAAAAGCCTCCATGGATCTGGAAGAAAAAGAGCTGAACTGGAAAAAATTATTGAATATAGGACGAAAGGTGCAATATTACGTGCCAAATGCAGATGGCATAATGAGGGTGAAAAAAACACAAAGTATTTTCTAAATCTCGAGAAAAGGCATTTTAAAAACAGCATTATTAGCCAGTAAAAAACTGGACAAAGAGATATTACATTGGTGTGAAAATTTCTACAGAGATCTTTATAAATCCTGCATAAATGAACAACAATCCGAACCCTCAAATTTCAACTTTTTTGAAGACAGAAATATTCTAAACGCAGATGAAAAAGAAAGTTGTGAACGTTTGCTAACCAAATCAGTGTCTACAAGCATTGAAAAGCATGGAACCAGAAAAAAAACACCAGGCTCTGACTAACTTGGTAACCTCGATCAACTACACGTACCAGAAGGGGCAGTTCTCAGTGACTCAAAGATGAGGAATAATTGCAATCATTCCGAAAAAAGATCTGGAACCATTTCTTATTAAAAACTGGTGTCCAATTGCCTTACTTAATTGCAACTATCAGATTGTGGCCAAAGCTCTTGTTCCCCTGTTCCTCTGTGCCTACTGTTCCTGTGTTCCTCTGTGCCTACTGTTCCCCTGTTCCTCTGATCCTACTGTTCCTTTGTTCCGCTGAGCCTACTGTTCACCTGTTCCTCTGTTCCTATTGTTCCTCTGTTCCTCTGTGCCTACTGTTCCCCTGTTCCTCTTTGCTTACCATTCCTCTGTTCCTCTGTGCCTGCTGATCCCCTGTTCCTCTGTGCCTACTGTTCCTCTGTTCCTCTGTTCCTCTGTGCCTACTGTTCCCCTGTTCCTCTTTGCTTACCGTTCCTCTGTTCCTCTGTACCTACTAATCCCCTGTTCCTATTGTTCCTCTGTTCCTCTGTTCCTCTGTTCCTACTGTTCCTCTGTTCCTACTGTTCCCCTGTTCCTCTGTTCCTACTGATCCTCTGTTCCTCTGTGCCTACTGTTCCCCTGTTCCTACTGTTCCTCTGCTCCTCTTTGCTTACTGTTCCTTTGTTCCTCTTTGCTTACTGTTCCTCTGTTCCTCTGTGCCTACTGTTCCTCTGTTCCTCTGTGCCTACTGTTCCCCTGTTCCTACTGTTCCTCTGCTCCTCTTTGCTTACTGTTCCTTTGTTCCTCTTTGTTTACTGTTCCTCTGTTCCTCTGTGCCTACTGTTCCTCTGTTCCTCTGTGCCTACTGTTCCCGTGTTCCTCTGTGCCTACTCTTCCGTTGTTCCTCTGTGCCTACTGTTCACCTGTTCCTACTGTTCCTCTGTTCCTCTGTTCCTACTGTTCCTCTGTTCCTACTGTTTCCCTGTTCCTCTGTTCCTACTGATCCTACTGATCCTCTGTGCCTACTGTTCCCCTGTTTCTCTGATCCTACTGTTCATCTGCTCCTCTTTGCTTACTGCTCCTCTGTGCTGTTCCTACTGTTCCCCTGTTCCTCTGTGCCTACTGATCCACTGTTCCTCTGTGCCTGCTGATCCCGTGTTCTTCTGTGCCTACTGTTCCTCTGTTCCTACTGTTCCTCTCTTCTCTGAGCCTACTGATCCCCTGTTCCTCTGTTCCTACTCTTCCTCTGTTCTCCTGTTCCTCTGTGCTACAATTACTCTTTTCATCTGCAGTGCAATGACATCTGTCAGGTCGTCATACACAAGTCATGAGCCCCATATCCAGCCTGAAAATCTCCAAAATGTCCAAAAAATGCATTTTTGGCAAAAAACTCTGGGAGTCAATGGGTTAAAATAAGAATACTCTAAAATATGGTTGGGTACCTTGTGACGTTAATATGTAGGTAAATTTATGAATATCCTAAGCCTGTGAAAGGGCACTACAAAGCTGGATACCTGAAAAATAAAGTAAGCTATATTTTTTATTCATTTATTTTTAAATGTGTAAATATCCTTAATGAGGCCTTATGTGCCACTTGGCATGAAGTAGTTAGGTGAAGGTGAGGTGAAATAACCTCAATCACCTTTAGAAGAGAAAATATCTTGAAAGGGATTTTTTCTCCTCTATAAAACCTTGGCAGTTGAGGATGTCTGTATACAGTACTGTATCTATGTTCATATAAACATCGCAAGGTGTCCACCATATTTTAGAGTATCCGTTATAGTAACAGTTAACAGCCAGACTCCACAATTTGTAAACACAGCAAAGTCCCAGTTCTCCAATAAAGTAAATAGGAATTGAGTAGATGTTTCAGATCATGTACAAATTAGGCCCAGTTACATAATATCATCTTGCCACGTCCTGGCAAGAATATTGGTGAACTCTTCCTGTAATTCTGGAAACATATACATGGATGGAGCTCCAGAACAGAACCACAGATATGCACGACGGGCCGTCTTGCTAATCCATCCAAGGTTTAAAACTGGACTGAGATATGTGGTACACAGAGGACATCTGTGTCTTTTACATAACTTAAGAAAGAATTAGGTTGAGCCTGATCCATTCATCTCACAAAACATTTTAGAAAATCTACTGCTGCTCACTCAGAGTTGTTTTGTGGATCTGCTTGTATCATGCACAGCACTTTCTGGTTAGTGTGCTTAACTTCCTGGTACAGATTACTTAGACCTTCGATTGTAGCCATTTCTTCTTTACTTTTAAGGAGCATTGAGGTCTCTTGCCAGGCATCAGAAACATACTGGGACTTCTGTACCATTTCTTTAGAGGCAACTTTGAGGACGAGGTCTCTGCCATTTTCTTGATTTGGGACTTTCCTACAGCCAAACCTGTCAAGCCCGTCAATCAGTTCATTAACATCTAAATTTGTAATATGCTTCTTTGCAAATTTCACTTAAAAGCTATACTACAAGGAGAATCAGCTGACTGTCATGAAGGTACTATTGAAGTTTATCAGGAAAGAAATCTGTTCACTCCAGTACTGCTAGTGTGCACTAAAAAAATTTAGGATGGAGTTATCTTTGAGAGTTCTTATAAGGGCAATGATCATACTGGAGGCATCGGTCACCAAGTCTACTATCTCCAGATCTGTCATTGCTCTCTCTCAATCAAATGCTTCAATGCCAGCTGCTCCATAGTGCTGAGGAACCTCCAGTTTCTCTTGTCAACCACCTCAATGTCCATGATCAAATGTAAGTAGTGCTGCATTATGGTATATACACAATACTTAGCACGGTGCCTTGGTGAATCATTTCTCTCATCACCAGCTGAAGCCAACTCTTCACCTTTAAGGACCTCCTACACCTTTTCTTTCATTACTTTCCACAGTTCCTTTACAACTGGAGTCACACATGTCGTCTCAATTTGAGAAAATGTACTTTCTGACAAAAAACTCACATTCAAAAACTTCATAAGCACACTTAGCTTGTCAAAGTTGTTCCCTGACACAACAATTGAGGCAGCAAGAAGAACTTTAGCTGCAAAGCGACTCGTGGATCATTTCTTGTGTTCCCAATGTTATTGATCATAACTAAGATGTTTTTGCAATTGTTTGAATGTAGCTATTATTTACTGATGTATCTTAAATTTCTCTTTGTTACTTAGGTAGGAGTCGCACTAGCAGGATCGATGTTTACATTGGACATAAATTCTGTCATCACATGGTCGCGACATGTGCGACCCTTATGTCGGGATCAGACTATGCAACACCTTAAGATCAAAGAGACTGATGTCCTGCCCCGAAGCAGGTCATACCTTGCCTAATGGCCTTAAAAAAACATTTTTTATTGTTCTTCTGTTGCAATGTTAATCATTTCTAAAATTCTTCGATAAACATGCGCACCTCATGTACAGAGCTCTTGCTTCAACATATTTCCAATTGTCACAAAACATTGATAGTTGTAATTCTACAGTATGGCCAACCACTTTAATCCATACCAGGGAATCTATGCGAATTTCAACACTTTCAGTTTTCACGGTACCGGTATATTGGAAATGACTCGCTGTTTTCAGCAGCAACATGCACAGCCCATCGTTATTTCTGAGTCTAGCACAAAAGATGAATCCTCAGAGAGAAAATGTTTAAAAAGAAAAAGTCTAGCTAACGGGAACGATGGTGCTTGGACGATGAGAAAATGCTTTTCAGCTTTGGGCCGATAATATGATAATTATTATCAGAATGGTATCATATATCTTTTATGTTGCAAACATGTGACCCCAGTAACCCTCTGGGGATAAAATGCCCTGACAAATGTGTGACAATTTATGACCTGACAAAAACAGAAAAGTCCGCAGTGCGACCCATGGCTTCATTATACCCATCATGGCTGTAATTCTTTGCGCGCTTCAGCGTTTGCAGTTTCAAACTTTGTTTCGACTATCCTGCTGGCTCATGAACGCTGAAATCATTAAGTTTATAAAGAGCTGGACAGAAGTAAATATTCACTTTTTAATACCCAATAGTCCGTGATTTTTTCTTTTTGAGAAAGCATAATTAAATCACTTAACAGTTGCTTTTGACCGTTTTGATCACAGCTGCCAGTAAGAATGATCATGGCTGCTGAGAATGATCAAGGGAGTGATCACTCCTTTCATCAATTTATCACGCCATGTCAAGTGTGTGATTGCGCTAAAAAGAGTGATCACGGGCATGATCTGTGATCACGCTGTGATCATGAAATATTTTTACTGGGGTCACTGAAGATTAGTGTTGCAGGGCTCTCTTTGGCCGGCAATGATAGAATACAATGAGTACAAAGATAAGATACTCCTTGACATGTTTGTTCATACAGTTACTCTGTGTCGAAGTGAGAGGATATAAGGCTAGTAAAAAAGACATGTATTTAGGTAAAAATAGCTGAAAAGAAATGTCCACCTGAGCAAGAAACATGGGAATAATAAAATTGTGTGGTTTAATAAAACTGAGTTTCAGCAGGTTAGCATGTGACATAGTTCTCACTTGAATTTTTACTGTTATTATTAGAGTAATTGAGAAACATTTAATTGGTAATGTTTTTAGCCTCCACTATAACTGTAAAATTTGTAATTGTAAACTTTGGACTGTAATAGTTATTGTAAAGTGCTATTAAGCTAAAGGGAAATAGCACTATATACAGTATTGTGCAAAAGTAATGCAAACAAATTTCGATGAAATTCCTGGCTTTTCTTGGCTTTTCGAAGAAATTTCGCTTGAAACGATATTTCAAGGAAATTTCCCTGCATTTTCATGATGCCTTTTGTTCTGGTCCATGTGAATTTTTGAACGATAATTCTCGGTGCATGAGAATTCATCATGCATCGTCAAGCGATAATTCACTCCTCTGAATTCTCCTTGTTTTTTTTAATGATTATTTGTTGTTCCCAAAAATGCACTGTGATTTTTCTAACAATCTTCCATGCACGAATTGGCTAAAAGCTATGAGTGAAATACATGAATGACCTCTCTGAAGATCAAGCACGAAAGAAGCCATTAATCTACCAAAATAACATCACAACTCTACAAACTGTTAGCCATGAGAAACTCACCTGGGGTATTTCACTAGGAGCCCTCGATTGTTGACTTAATCCAAAACCCCAAAACACCACAGTTTCGATAAATACAAAACTTGACATAAATCACTGAATACACTTGCCAAAATGCCATTTTTACAGCTTCTAGAACCACATGATTTTTCGTGTAAACCCGTCTCTGCACGGCCTTGCACTGTTTGTTGCCATAGTGATCATTTGTGACCTGATATCATCTGCTACAAATGAAGATTTTAAGCTACGAATTACTGGTTCTGTGGCAGATATACTGTGCTCGAGAAGATCAGCAGAGCTGTCTGCAGATGCAAAAGCATGTATAGATCAGCAGATGCACAAAAATGGCAAGATCAAAAGTGGTTATATCTAGAAAAAGCTTTCAAAATGTGGGATTGCTGTAAGTTCGTCCGCTACGAAAGATCTTGCCACTGGTAAGGCTTACTAGGTTAAAAACGCGTGATAAATGTTAGAAACAAATCGTTGTTGCACTACTGTGATGGAGGTCTTCCAGAATTGTTTATCCCTGAGTCCCAAAGAATACTACATAAGCAACTGAAATGGAGCAAAGTACACCCAGTATTTTTATAACCAGGGGCGGGGCAGAAGACTCCTGAAATTTTCGTATAGGCATCATCCAACAAAAAATGACATCACATCCGGTTTAAACTGCGCTTCGCGGCTCGTTTCACAAAGCGAGAAAATGGCGTTTCGATTACTCGTGGTTTCCCTCTATTTGTAAACCATCAGTTTCGTTTCATTTTATATTGAGTATGGAAGGATGTTGCAGACACATTACTTCGACTTTTGAAGCAAAAATTTCGGGAAAAGAGAAAAGTTTATTATTGTTTTGAAGCAAAATAACGGAGAGCCTTCCGTCATCATCGGGCGAATTTTACACATTTGTAAAACTGGTGTTGTTCCGACTTTTGGTTCTTGTTGTTCGTGATTTAGTGATAACAATAAGTGCAATAGCCTATAATGTTAACAACAACCTGGATGAAGTATTGCTGGCCATAGTTTGCACTGTGTACTACGGGAACATAATTAACAGAAGCCGTTTAGCTCCGAAAGTCGCTGTCACCAGAACTTTTGTTACTCTTGGCTCACGTGTATTGGTAGAAGAGACAAGCTGGATCGCATGCTGAAGGTCAGTATCCCACATTCCTACATCTCTCGTTGAAGATTGTTGTTTTCAGTAAGATACAGTACATATGTATCGGTAGTTTGGGGTCATCAGTCTCTTTCTCTTTGGTGAGTGCTTTTAAAACGCCCAGTAAAAACTTGATTCACGGCATGGAAACTTATGCCTCGCTGGATCGAAATTCGAGCGAGATTTTTGAGTTCTAGTCCTCTTTAAAAGTAATTAAATCAATTATTCAAATCCAAGCCATCAGAGGGACTCTGCCATTGAAGCTGCCCTAAGTTAAGGTCCTGTTCATGGACCTTCCCCTTTGAAAATCGTGGGGGTGTTCTTTGAGGCAACACAGGTCCCATTTGTATGGTCTCGGGTACCCGGGATAACCCTCCCCCTGAGGCAACTTTATCAAGTGTTTGTATGAGAAAACGTAGCCCATGTAGGCCGAGTAAAAGTTGACCCTACATGATTATTCGTAACTCCTATCGAATAATCAAATGTGCAACTATCCCTCTTTGTTTAAGTTTCCCTCACTCATTTGATCAGAGTGGGTTTTGCTGAGTTAATTTTCTCGTCTTTGATACAAATTGCTGCTTTAAATCTTAAATCTAGGCATTACGTGACACTCGCCATGCTGAGAGTTGTTCCAGTTAGGCGAGCCAAAGTGTTTATGTATACTCAAAGAAAAGTTGTTGGTTACTTTAGCTGCCAAGGCGAGTCAACTTGCCCACCTGAATTGTCTCACCCCCAAGTCTGGTTCGTCATCCTTGTGTAAACGGTTGGTTGAATTTTGCAAAGAAATAAGTGAAAAGTTAGCTCCGCCAGGGTAACTCAGGGAAAGGGTTGTCTCTGGTACACAAGAGCCATTCTATTTTATTTCCATTTTCCCTCTTCCTCTTCCAACTGATTATGCAAAATATACTGTCCAAACTCTTTATGGGTACTGGTGTTTGAGAGTGTCATCTTTATCACTACTGTGGAATGTACCTCACCATAGAGCCACCCCTGTTAACACAGCCACCTAGTTATTATGGCCACTCTATTCTGGCTCAAACAAAATCTCAGTCGGTCATTTTCTTATTTATTAATTATACAGTCAGATTTTTGAGACCTGTTGGTGACCAGATTAACAGAATTCTGGCACATTGTAGGAGTAATTTATATACAATTTACAGCAAGCAACAGGCATCATTTTGTTAGTGAAGTCCCATGCATATATGTAACTCTTGATTATTTTGAGATTTTATCTTTATTATGTCATCAAGGCAATAATATTTTGATTCCTGCTCCAGCGGTAGGGGGGGGGGGAACTCTCCTCTATGTGCTATATACAGCTGTGCAGCCCCAAAGGGTATGGTTATTCAGCCGTTTTGGTCATAAATACTCTAGGGTAAGGCTTTTGCCCTCTAGTCTTTAATTTGTTATGTTTTTTAGAATAAGCTACCTCAATTTTCATCATTATTGATAAGACCATCAACAAAAGTCCTTCAAAACTTATGTTTAGGGCAACTGTAGCAGTCGCAATAGTCACAAATGGGGTAGGGAAAATCACAGATTATGGTCATAAATAGGTTAAGAGTTTAACTTTTGTGAAGAGGGCTGCACTGACCCCCACCCAATTTTTCTGGGATGTACAAAACACATTTTCTTAGCAGTTACTACAGTCTTGCTTTAGTAAATCAAAATAGTACTTGCTGCCAGGTACTTTATAAATTAAAGTATAACCCCTCCAGAAGCCTTCACAAAGTACATGTAATATCTGGTGCTAACAATTTTTTTTTGCGGCTGATTAAAATTTGGTATTAAATTGTACTGAACTGGTGCAGATTTAATATACATGATATTTTGTCACACTTAGTTCACTTATTTTAAGACTACTCAGCAGCAACTAGTACCTCTTGTATGACCATGCAGTAACAGTATATTCCAAACAAAAAAAAAGTACATGTATATGTATTACTATCCTGCCTGGAAGAGTGTGTAGAGAGAGCACACAGTGCAGTGCCCTACTGTATGCCTTTTGTTAGGTATAATAATCTTAAATTTAGAAGACTCATATTGATCTTAGAATTCACAAAAAAGTTGATTTCTTGGCAACTCTCCTTTAGCTGTGTCACTTCATAATAAATTAGCAGTTTGGTATGTTGTAGCACAGAACTTTAATTAATTAAGTTATCACACTGGTATCACAGAGGTCATGGGTTAGAATCCAGTTCACACCTAATTTTTTTCAGGCTATAATTTCACCTTTGCTTAAGTTGTGTATAGTACGTTGCAATGATCAATCATGTCTTTATAAGTTGATCAATGTATATATGTCCCACTGACTTATACTTCAACATTTTATCTTAAAGTTTGTTTATTTGTTTTATTGTGTGGTTCTAGAAAATGGCCATACCCACCCCAAGGAGATTACTGGAAATTCCAGGGATGGGGAGGGTCTCAAAAGCCAAACTTTTTAAAGAAATTAAAGTATTAATAAAAATTGGAATTTCCATAGGGAGGGATGGGGAGATCTCTGTTTAATAAATACATAAATAATATGTACAGACCCATTATCTGATGTGAAGACTGTGCAATATATCCTGGCCAACGAGTTGCCAAGGTGTAGCATCCTTGTTATCAATTTCAAGTACCAAATTAAAGAAGATCAGCATGTTAGATGGGAGAGGGGAATTTTTCAAAATATCATAAACTAAAAATATATATATTTTCCAAACTCAATCATGTTAGTAGTGTTAGTGTCTATTTATTTATTTATTTATTTATTTATTTATTTATTTATTTATTTATTAATGAATACCTGTGAAGAGATAGTCATACATTCTTGCAAATATTCTGGGAGTCTCCCACATACCATTTAGATCATCCAGTCCCCCAGGAAAGTTATGAAATTTATTGTCCAAGTAAACTACTGAACCATGGGCTCCAGTGGGGACAGTGCTATTACGATGCAATTTGCAGATGTGCTACATAATATGAGCTTAACAGTTTTGTTACCATGGCAACAGACTGCATTTCAGACCTTCCCTGATATTTTAGGCTTTTCTGGCCACCTCGTGGTCTTGATTAATGTTTTTCAAGCTGAAAATCACTGCATTATTGAAATTGGGTTAGAGGGAACTGGAAAAGATTGAGTTGCCAATTGGGAACATATTTTTATAGCCATATTAGTGTGTTGCCTGTAGAACTATAAGGCTACCAAGTTTCAATGATCTCTGCTGTATATATGGTCTGCACTTGATGTAATATTGGGTTTGGTGTATGACATCATCAGTCCTCTCATTTGCATATATTTTACACATTTTAAACTTAAATATCTCCAGAATTAATGCAAATATTTGTTAAGGTAAACAGCATTTGTAATCTATAGTGGAATTCTATTTGATACTCCTAAAAATTCTGAATCAAGGGGTAAACATTTGATGATAGTAGGATGCCAAATCATTGAGGTGAATTTATGCTGCTGACATTTACATGTACTGTAAGGTCTTGAAGAGAATTTTGCAGGGGAATTTGGTGTGTTTATTGAATTGCCAGAGGTTGGTTGGCTGGTTTTGTTATTGCTTTGTCATTATCTTCCATGTATTTTTTTTTTAAAGAAGAGTGGTTGGTGGCAAAAGCAAAACTGGCAATATTCTCACTTACCTGTGTTTCTAAAGTCATGTTTTTAGGTTTTTGTGGTCAATCTATTAGTAGTTGCACTGTCTTAAATTACAATAGAAAAGATGTGATATTATTATGTAAGTTATACTTTGGTATCGTTCATACCAAAATTATAGTATTTTCTGGTTCAATGTTTGCCTCTGCATTAATTTGATTAAACTACTGTAGTTTATTTTTTAATGGAATTTAATTCTGCCAAAAGGGAGGTGAGAATCTGAGAACAATAGCCGTGAACTAGACCAACAAATATACAGAAATCTACCACCATTGCTTTCATGGCTGAGTGGAGATGAATCTAAGTCAGACCGAAATTAGAAAAAAAATTACTGATTTATTGGAGAGTTGAAATGGGATCCTGGCTATGGGAGATTAGGAATTGGGGCTGAGGGGGGTGGGTGGTGTGCTTGTGAATTTAAGAACCTCTCTGAAAGTGAAAACAAACTGTAGGTTTGAAAAGTTTAAAGCGAGGTTAAAAATTATACTTTAATATATCTTGTTTATTAAGGTGGTAATGAGCATAATGCCCACTTAGGGTGAGTCATTGAAACAATGACATAATTTATGTTTGTCTTTTCTTAGGTGGTTACCTCCTGGCATATACACCCCACACAGGCATACAATGTTATGATTAGATGATACAACCTGCTTTCCCATGTTTAACATACACGTAAGAGTATTGATCAGTGGACCAGTGTACAAGTGTGATTTCTCTACTGATAATGAGAATTATAATAAAGATACAAAGCCACTCTGGTGTGATTTATTTAATTATTGCTTAACGGTAAAGTGAACCAGTTAAACCAAAGGTTGCACTCTGTAAGATCAGGTGAACAAAAATTAAATAGAAAATTTCACTACATCAATTTTATTAATTAAGTATACTTCTCTGCAAAATATAGTTGGTATTTTGTTGTACTGGTAAGAATATAATTTGGAAATTTTTTATGGGAATGTTTCCATTTAAAAATGTAGCTCAGATGCCACAACTATAGTTCTCCTTTCTGTGGTGTTTTCTTTTGTGGTAAATTGTGAAAACAAATTATGTTGACCTACATGTAAGTTAAAAAAATTTACAAGTAGTAGCTCTTCTGAAAAAAAAAGTTAATTTGTTGTTGTTTCTTCCTGTTCATTTTTTCCTTGAACATTTTTATTTTCCTAATAAGTAGTTTAGCTAGCCATAAAAATGTTTTGTTGTCTCAGACCATTTTCAAGATAAAAAAGTGATTTGTATATAAACTTTGAATTTTTTTTTTGGGGGGGGGACCTTTTCAGAATTTCCCTACAAAGATCACAAGGTACAAGGGAAGAAGCAAAAATAGAATTTTAAGTGTTAAAACATATGTTTTCATCATCAGTTTGGGTCTCTCTGTGAAGCTGCATAGTATACTTGAGGATCATGTTATACCCATTTTAATTCAAAATACAAATGGAAACTTGCATTGACAATCACTTAATCTCTTGGCACTGTTTTGTTTTTTAATAATTGCCTTTTTTCACAAAACAATGATTTGAACATCTTTGTTTCACAAGCTGGGAGGGGGGGAGGGGTATTCTACAAAGTTTTAAATGGAAAGGTCTTATCTCAAGGTCCATTACCCCTTACCCTTTTGTATACATTTGTACCATTTTGATAGAAATGGCACCTCTTTTGTCGACCTTACATTGCAAAAGGGTTAATGTACCCCTTTAACAAACCTATTTAAGAATACTGCATCCCTTTTCTATTCCCTTGGAAAAAAGTTAATAAATAATATTATAGAATCTCTTCATTCTGGCTGAGGAGAGTAAATGAGAGCTTTTCAACAACATTTTAGAACCAGAAGAATGGAATCCCTAAATGACAGATTTTCCTACCCTTTCATACACCTCAACTTGTGAAATCCCTATCATTAATTTTATACCTGAAGCCTGAAATAGGTACTCATCGTGAGCTGAGCCACCTCATATAGTTCATTACAGAGAGCCTTCCCACATACACAAATCAGGAACTCTTGACAAGTACTGTAAGTAGATGCTGGCTTTAAGACTGGTCTGAGCCAGCTTCTTCAGTTTTTTAGCACAAACTTGTTGCTCTCTGTCAATTTCTAGTACAAAACCTTTTCTTTGCTGATCTGGTCCAAGTTCACAGACACTAGCATCACTCTCATGACACTGACTCTATCACTATCACTCACAGTCTGATTCTTCAGTTTCACTGCACCATGCTTCATCATCACCCATCATTGTTAGACATGAGTTCATTAGCTTGTAAAATTCATCAGCCTGGCAGTGTCATTGTTGCTATTGCCTGTTCCCAGACTTCCTTTTATGGCTAGGTGTAGGGGCATGAAATTTCACTACTGTTTACAAACAATTTGTTTAGATGGCATATTGAAAGTGATGACTTACTGAAAATTGTCAGTATTGCTAGTGTTCTCTCGTTTCCTTAGGGATTGAAATATCTTGATGTAAGATTACAAAGAGAAAGTACACTGAAATATAATGCACAACTTTTTAGTAACCTTTCAAAATGGGTTGCCAATATGACAGGGATTAATAGATGAGGAACTTGGTCTGCAAACAGGGCAAATGAGAGGGTTTGAAGAAATTAAAGGTGCATGCTTGACCTCAGTTGGGGGGGTATTGGAACTTAGCGCTGCTGACGTCAAACACTGTTGAAACGGAAAAATAAATTTGATTATAAATGAGAGACAACCACGACGTGTCCAAATTACTTAATCGCCGTTAAAACTAATCCTCTTACTTTTTTTAAGGGGTTCACGGCCTGCCTGTAACGAAGCGTTTATCAATTAAGGGATTGCTTAGGGAAAACATATCTTGTTTAAGGTTCTTAACCAATCGTAACATATTTTATGGCATCAGTTTGAGTCATGAGCAAACACACGAGTTTGTGTTAGTGTCAATCGGCAAGAAAGTTATGCAAAGCGCGTTGTGTGTGGGTCTATTCTTGCAGTGACACGATTAACAGCACTCAAGTACTCTCGAGTGTTTGGCAACAGTAAATTTTAAAAAAGGCGCTTCTGTTAATAAGGTTCCCCCATGTCTAGAAACCTGTCATTGTGCATTTTTCTTAGTGTAATGCCTACCTAAGAGAATAGGATATTTGAATTGAGTGCAACTTACCTAGAATTCATTATCTCCACACAAACGATGACTCCTGTGGAATTCAGCGAGGAAGAAATGGCGACATTTTGTAAAACACATGCCTTCAAAACAGCGTGTTTTTGAATAAATAATTACCCTGTCCTTCAAACAAACTGATATGACGAGGAAGAAGACAAAATTTTGTTTATCGTGGCCAAATAAAACGTTAAAAATATCCGGCCGATTGCAAAATATTACCATTTTACTTACTGAGAGAACGATTATGCCATGTTCAAATTTGATTTTGCCGCTCAGCGCTCTTTTTTACCGGATGTGACGTCATTTTTTGTTGGATGATTCAGATACACAAAAAGTGCCAGGCGTCGCAGAGTGTTCTCCCCCGCCCCTGTTTTATAACAAATAACCACGAAGGGGCTGGGATTGAATAAACAGCAGCTGAATGGTTTCACGAGCGTTGCACATTGAGAGCATTTCTGGTATTCTATAAGAGTAAAGAACCTAATGACTTTTATGTTCAAAGGAGGTTTCAATAACCCTTGTTTATGAAGTTTAGGCTGTATTGGTGTATGATATGTATTGCTGCCACTTTGCAAAACACGGGAATCATCAATTGAAACGCATGGTGTATCCAGCTAGAGAAAGGTGTGTTTTTATTCAAAGCTCCTCGCAAGTTGTTTGCAGCTGTATGTCATAGATACCCTAAGGTGCAGGATTGCAGAATATCAAAATATCAAATTAACTATGAGATTTTGAGATTTTGAGATTTTGATATTATCATCATAACTATATCAAAATATCAAATTAACTATGAGATTTTGAGATTTTGATATTATCATCATAACTATATCAAAATATCAAATTAACTGTGACATTTTGAGATTTTGAGACCTGGATATTTTCATGATATTATTTTGATATTATCAAATGATTGTTGATATATCTTTTGTATGCCATCTCACAGTGATATTTTGATATTATCATGATATTTTGACATATCAAAATATCAAACTAACTGTGAGATTCCGAGATTTTGCAATGTTGATATGATCATGATATTTTGATATATCTTTCGTATGCCATCTCACGGTGATATTTTGATATTATCATGATATTTTGATATATCAAAATATCAAAATAACTGTGAGATTTTGGTGATATTATCATGATATTTAATATAAAAACCATAATCATCACAAATGTGGGCTGCCTCGTTCTTTAAGCGCTTGGTGTATGATCCTCGTTCTTTAAGCATGCGGAGCATAACTTACGGTCTTTAAGCGTGTGGTGCTAGAAATGCGATCACAAATGTGTGTGATTTTGGTGATATTATCATGATATTTTATATAAAAACCATAATCATCACAAATGTATATTTATATAAAAACCATAATCATCACAAATGTGTGCTGCCTTGTTCTTTAAGCGCTTGGTGTATGATCCTCGTTCTTTAAGCGTGCGGAGCATAACTCACGGTCTTTAAGCGTGTGGCACTAGAAATGCGATCACAAATGTGTGCAAAATCCTTGTTCTTGAAGACTGTCATGCTAGAAATATGATGAGTGAACACACGTGAGAATACCTCCCTCTTTAATGTCGCGGCGTGCAAAAAGCAATAACATGTATCATAACTGCAACATTGTAACAGATACCCTGTATTACATTATGAAGAATCACATTATTTAAAGTTCCTGTTAGATTAATCAGTTTTTCTTAGAGATATTTACTCATGGTTTATTTAAATAATTGCTTTTTTGGCTTTAAAATGATATTTATTGTGCCTTTAAATCAATTTTGTGATAATCTGCATTAGACATGGCATAAATTGATATTTTGCCAACATGAAATGGAGAACTGTGTCTTAAGCAAAGTTGCAGTATTAGCATTTTTGTAGAAAGAAAGGGTTGAGAAATTTGTGACATTCTACAGGCAGCCTTGCCATTTGCAACGTCCCATAAGGTTAATTTGTTCCCTACTGTTGCACAAATAGTATTCTCTAATTTATAAATTATTTTAATCTGTTGTTTAAATGGTTGCCTTATAACCCCATGTCCGGTTTTGGTGCATGTAGGATATTGATGTATTGTTTATCCATTTTGCTGTAAATTATCTTAATTGATGTGTCAATCAAAATATATCTTGGATATGCTGGGCTCTTCTGACAAATGTACCTATGCCTCATAACCTTCGAGTGCATTTGGTTACAAGTGTAGTGCAGACAAAATACATGTACATAATATAACTTACTCTTAACTTACTTATAATTCTTGGTATAATTTAATCATAGCAAAATCAATCAATGGAACCCAATAACAGCTCCTGTAAACCACAATCTCAGTTGAGAAAAAGAACAAATTGCATTGAAATTGAATAACCAAATTATTATTATTAGAAGCCTATGCAAGCATTCATGATCAGCAATGAAAAATATCATAATTACCATTCATGCTAAAGTGATTTTGCTTATTACAAACCCTTCCAGCAGGAGGAGACTCCATACAAAAGTAAAGATGGCTAAATGTATCTTTGGGGACAAGTTAGAAAACAGAACTTTCCAACTTAACACATATGTATACTATTTTGGTATTTTTGCAAGATTTCATTTGGTAGAGATTAAGGGACTGAGTATATTCTAACCACTGCATTTCAATCAGTCCCCACAACAACAAAAGTGTGTAAACTTCTTTTGTGTAGGAGTCCCCATGTTAACTAAGAAAGAATATATTGATTAATAACAACGTTTGGTCTTTCTTAATAAGGTAGGAAAGAGCAGGAAATGCCACCAAAAAGCACAGAAGACAGTTCTGTTATGTGCATATGTGATCAAGATTTTTGGTCGCGTCCCAGAAATGTTTGACATCATGGCTCTATATTTCATAATCACACCATTTTACACCTCGATCTGCTGATGTAATCCTAGTTCTGGCCGAAACTATTAAATCATTCGCAATTTACCTCACATACATGTTGGATTACTTTCATTAGTAACTACGTTCCAAAAAATAACTGCGGAGGTCCACTTTTAGGCTTGGCTAAATCTATATATTATCTGATGCTGGGTCTCTACTATGGGGGTGGGAGTATGTCAGAAATAGGGGTCAGTTGAGTTATTAGCAACCTACACAGGTAGTTATGCCCATACAGTGGGATATGCTCTTGCTGCAATTTCAGCCCCCTCTTGATTCTAGTGTGATATCTCTGAGAGATGAATACATGCCACCGTGCTTGAGCATGTTGGAAGTGCAAAGAAATACAAATTAGGGAAGGAAAAGTGCAAAGACATTTGGATGGCAAGTGCTAAAGGGGTGACGTGGCTGCCATGAGCCAAAGGATTCTTATGCGAACTGAGCCGAAATGGGATGCTCTTATTTAAGCTTATACCATACTTCCACTGTAAGAGGCTGGCCTGAATAGTTCAATAATAGCTTCGAACCTTCAACGGTAATATCGCAAGGTCATGCAGAGCCTGGGTTCTTTGTGGCTGCACTGCGAGTAGCATTTCTTGTTCAATGAAAACAGGTTGGCAGACAGACCATTTTAGCTTGCAAGCTTTAGGACTTAAACAAACAAAGTGATATCACCTTTCTCTGGACATAAGCAAGGTAAGTTTGTGAGAAAAGCCTTTGAGATATTACTATCACTCACGACGATATTAAGGTTTTTATTGCACACGTTCTTGTTTTGCTCTGGCTTAATTAATCTTACTACTGGGAATCGACGGGAAACTTAAGGAACAGAGCAAGTTTCTGCTAGGAAGTTTGAAGGAAAAGTCAAGAAGAGCAAATTTTTGCTCGAAAAATCAGGCCAAATTATTGGTAGACACAAATTACTGCTCAAAAATTCATGTCATCTGAGATAATGGGCAGCAGGAAAATTCGTTGAATTTTTTTTTGAACTTTTGAGGTGAACAAAACTTCACCATTTTCCATTGAAAAGCCCAGAAATGCATGAATCTCGTCAAATTACGCTCTCATTACTTTTGCACAATACTGTGTATAAATTACTGTCTTATCGTTGTGATAACACAACAGTTTACATACGACTTGTCCTGTTGATGTTTTTGTACATACCTCTTAACCTTGTAACGTAGGAAACGAGATTAATGATGTGTTTTGAGTTAGAGAAAGGAGGGAGTAGCTGATTATCACAGTCAGTAACTGGTTAAATGTTTTGAAAAATAGTGACCACAGCATTGAACAACACAACCCTTTTGTTTATTACAACACCCATGTGAAAAGGGAATAGTTCCAAAACTGTTTGTTTAAGGAGAACACAACTCTTAATTTATAATTATTTTATAACATAATTTATAATGGTAATTGAACTGAGTGGAGTGCAATTTGGTCTGAAATCATATGCGTGATTTCAAAATTGACTCGCGCTGTGTGCTCGTTCGATTTGAAATCACAAGTATGATTTCAGACCAAAATTGCACGACCCGAAGTTCAATTGCCACTTTATTAAGTCCATTTTGAAATTGCACAATTTTATTGCCTTAAATTTAGATTTTCGGTGTATTGTTCCAGTAGCCGGTTTCAAAAAAGCGGAACCGGAAACGTCTTTACGTCTCATTTAGTATGCAAAACGATGTCATGTGACAAAAACTCATTCGAGCATGACAAAGAAACAAGCAGTTCTTAAGTCAGAACGAAAATAGTGTACTTCAGGGATAAAAGTTCAATTCTCGTCGCCTGAATCAATTATGGAAGGCCTTCCTTTCTTCTGTGGTTGAGGCTGAGACTTTCATTGTCTTTGGAGATGGAATTTAAAGGTGCATATCCTGTGTAATTCTGCGGTCAATTTCTTTTGAGTTGTGAAACTCCCTCGAGTGCACGATGCCCAGTGGATAATGCATTTTTTTTCCTTTTAAATACCGTTCAATGGTATGATTTTATGCGAGTCCAGCTCGTTATTGTCTCTGTTTTTTTGTGACTTCGGTGTAGGACTCAATACTCAGGACCTTGTCAAGTTCTTGCGGTGCCATTTGTTTTAAGATATTTCCAAGATGGCAGGACTGGCACGGGCTTCGTAAGACGTTTGTTCATTCACTAATTTGTGCAGTGTGACGTATTTTGACTATGTTTATTCACAGCGACAGAGTTGAGCTCTTTTGTTGCTTCGTTTGAAACTACCAGAAACCTGGAAACATCTACTGTCTTGAGATGGCTCTGAATTTGTTGTTGTGTGGTTTTGGTTTGTTTATCTTTTACTGGACTCGGTATCATACGGATCTTGAGCAGATATTGAAGAAAAATCGCCAAAATATTTGTCAAAATGCACACTGAAAGTTGGAAACTTCCATTAAAGTGGGTCTTCAGCCTGAAGGAGCTCATAATAGTCATTCAGAAACTGTAATTAATTGAATTCGTCAATTATTTTGGAAAAAACTACAATAACAATAAAGTTTTGGCAATATTAGTTGCAAAATTCTCCACACAATGGCCTTTTGCCTTTCATTTTCCTGAAATTTTATTGATTACTTTAAACTAATCTTGAAATCTGATTGGTTGTTTTGTTTTACTGTCCCATTCTCATTGGCTGAGAAAAAGATGTGATTAAGAGCAATAAATAGTGTGATTTGTGAATAAATCGCACCACTGAGAGCCAATCAGATTGCAAGGATAACCAGTGATTTCAAAATGGATTTAATAAATAACTAAAACCTGTAAAATAATTATTTCAATACTTTAAGAGCGTAAATCCGAAAATATTGAGAATTGGCCGACAAGCGAAATATCTAATTTTTTCTTATTTGACCAAAAGAACCCATTTGGTTAACTATTTTCGGAAATGACATCAAAAGGTTCGATTTCCTTTTCTTTTCTTCAAAATTTGCAAAACTTGAAAAATTCGGCCACAGGGCCTTCAGCCGTGGCCATGAGACTTGAAATTTGGCACATGTTTAACATACTCATATCTACATACCAAACGTTGTCTTAACATGTCCTTTACTCAGTTTGTGGGGCATCTCTTAAACTTTACTCAGGACTAAATTTTGTTTAAAACTGTTTTTATTTGACAAAATAGTTAACCTTCAGAAGCTGAACCATTTATGAACCTAAAGTGATAAGGCTAATATTAGCAAACTTTGAACTTGTCAAATGCTGTCTGTTTTGTTACAGTCAAGTAAATAAATATAACCAAATGAAAGCAGGTTCTTTATTCTACTCGCCTGGATAAAATTACAGGTGGCCCGTAAAAACTGTTCTGTTGAGAGAATTTTTGGTGAGGTCACTTTGACGCATATCTCACTTAATTATTCAATTGTTAATCATTGCACAATTGTTATTATTTCCGACTATTTTTTATTTTATAAATTCCCACTAAATCTTTGAAGGTAAAGAATTGAAATAAATCCAGGATAAGAAGTTTAAACAAGTTTTTACAACTCAGCTTATCAATAGACCAATGTTTGTTTTTTCAATAGTACTAGTACTTTATCATAAGTCACGCAAACTTGACTATGGCTTTGATGGATCCTTTTTGAAATGGATCTTAAGCATTCTAACTAATACTTTTGTTATAACGAGTACAGATAGCCACTCAAGCAATGGAAATACAAAATTTGTGAAATGTGAAAGGGATATCTTTAAACACAGACAACAACTATAATTAAATTAAACTAGGTATGTCGTGTTAAACTTTACAGTATCACTACCACTAGTAAACACTTGCCTGCTTTGCTGTACTATTTTCATATGCAAAATTTCCATTCTCAAAAAAGTTTGAGATATAGTATATTCCAGAATCGGTGTATATTAGGAAGACGTTATTTCTGTTTCTTACTTTATGATTAAATATTTCACTCAAGCTTCAGAATAAACTCAGTAGACATTAAATTAAATGGAAATCCTTGAAAACATTCATTAACAGATTCATTCCTAGCTTTGGAATTCTCAATACGCATCGCATTGCTACTTTTTTCATAAAGTTTACCTTGATGAAGATACAATTTTCAGGCCAGTGAAAATACTTGTTCCCCAATCACACCCCTAAATTGTGTTACGTGACAATGTGATCAGCAATTAATTTGCAGAGATACAGATCGACATAACTAGCTACTGAGCGTGAGTGGTTCAGGTAAAAGTTATTTATAGGGAACACTTCACTTCACAGCGAACACTTTCTGACTAACTATTTATATTCTCTCATGGCATGCGCATGTGATTATTCATCGCTAGTGGGTGGAGAGTGCTGTTTGAGTAAAGAGAGACCCGTTGATATAAAATGCGTCACCATACAAGAGTGTACAAAGGAAGTGTATATTCATCTTGCATTTCACAAAATCAGCGACGATTCCGGTGTTGACCCCGAGTGGAAGCTGCTTCTTGCAAGGGCAGGTAATGTGCGATGGTCAATTTACTGTAACTTTAAGACAACATTTTAACCTACCTTTCCAATGAATTATAACTCTTTCATTGGCATAAACTAATTTTTTTCCTGTGTGCAGGTGTATTTAAAATAGATACCTCTCACTTAAAAATGACCATATGTCCACGTCATCGGGACTTATTTGGTTCATGTTGGCAATCTGGAAGGTCTGTTTACACTATCCCCGATGAAATTGCTGCTCACAAATCCTCGTAAGCAAAAGGGTTGTGTGGCTTGCGGAGTAATCAGTCGGCATATGTTTACAGGCTCAAAACAGTTGTTACATCAACAACAATGGTTTTGGTACTTTAGTACCATGAGACGTACGTGAGCCTGTTGGAACAAGCTGCTGGGTTTTAAAGTAAACATATGCCGCCTAATTACTCCGCAAGCCACACAACCCTTTTGCCCTTAATTGCTGATCACATTGTCATGTAACACAATTTAGGGGTGTGATTGAGGAACAAGTATTTTCACTGGCCTGAAAATCATATCTTCATCAAGGTAAACTTTATGAAAAAAGTAGCAATGCAATGAATATCCAGACTGACTAGCATATTGAGAATTCCAAAGCTAGGAATGAATCTGTTAATGAACGTTTTCAAGGATTTCTGTTTAATTTAATGTCTCCTGAGTTTATTCCGAAGCTCGAGTGAAATATTTAATCATAAAGTAAGAAACATAAATAACGTCTTCCTAATATACACCGATTCTGGAATATACCACATCTCAAACTTTTCTGAGAATGGAAATTTTGCATATGAAAATAGTACAGCAAAGCAGGCAAGTGTTTACTAGTGGTAGTGATACTGTAAAGTTTAACACGACATACCTAGTTTAATTTAATTATAGTTGTTGTCTGTGTTTAAAGATATCCCTTTCACATTTCACAAATTTTGTATTTCCATTGCTTGAGTGGCTATCTGTACTCGTTATAACAAAAGTATTAGTTAGAATGCTTAAGATCCATTTCAAAAAGGATCCATCAAAGCCATAGTCAAGTTTGCGTGACTCATGATAGAGTACTAGTGCTATTGAAAAAACAAACAGATTGGTCTATTGATAAGCTGAGTTGTAGAAACTTGTTTAAACTTCTTATCTTGGATTTATTTCAATTCTTTACCTTCAAAGATTTAGTGGGAATTTATAAAATAAAAAATAGTCAGAAATAATAACAATTGTGCAATGATTAACAATTGAATAATTAAGTGAGATATGCGTCAAAGTGACCTCACCAAAAATTCTCTCAACGGAACAGTTTTTACGGGCCACCTGTAATTTTATCCAGGCAAGTATAGTAAAGAACCTGCTTTCATTTGGTTATATTTATTTACTTGACTGTAACATAACAGACAGCATTTGACAAGTTCAAAGTTTGCTAATATTAGCCTTATCACTTTAGGTTCGTAAATGGTTCAGCTTCCGAAGGTTAACTATTTTGTCAAATAAAAACAGTTTTAAACAAAATTTAGTCCTGAGTAAAGTTTAAGAGATGCCCCACAAACTGTGTAAAGGACATGTTAAGACAATGTTTGGTATGTCCATACGAGTATGTTAAACATGTGCCAAATTTCAAGTCTCATGGCCACCGCTGAAGGCCCTGTGGCCGAATTTTTCAAGTTTTGCAAATTTTGAAGAAAAGAAAAGGAAATCGAACCTTTTGATGTCATTTCCGAAGATAGTTATCCAAATGGGTTCTTTTAGTCCAATAAGAAAAAATTTGATATTTTGCTTCTGTCGGCCGATTCTCAATATTTTTGGATTTACGCTCTTAAATAGACTGGTAAAAATAAAATAATGTTGATGTTACAACACACCAGACAATTATGCCTTGTTTCAAATACCAATACATAACCAATTTAGGGTTGATAGGATTTGTAACCCCTTGTGTTGATGTTGCCGGAAGAGGTAACCCGGGGGATATGTTGAAACAGTGTCCATATTACACAGCTCAGAGATAAAACTTCTGCTGGCACTTTCAGGGTACCTAGAAGCTACATAGCTAACAGTATTAAAATCTTAAGAGTTACTCTTTAATAAGTGGGAAAAAATCAAATTGTTTATTTCCATTTTCTCAGTTGGGCAGCAATTAGTTCTCCAAGAAAACATTCTTCATCTTTTTGTTTTCTCTGACTGTCTACTTACAAGGTGATTTCCAATAGATTTGAGAAAATCTATTTCAGTTCCTTCAATAGCTTCATTTTTCACTCTAGGACATTTGGCATGAAGGTATTTTGGCTGACCAGTTACTTTTGACTGTAATGACTTTGGTTCAAAGCTAGGGTTTTGGCTCATGCTTCTACCAGAGCTGCTATCTACTGGAGTGCATGTACCTTTATCTTCATTTTCAGCATCTTCTAGTTGTAAGGTTTTGTCTATCACTATAAGATTACTTGAAGAGCGACAAGGTTGAACATATGGATCCAGCCAGACCAAAAACATGTACATGTCACTTGTTTCACATTTGGCATTTGTGACAGATTGTGTATCCGTTCCACTGAATTTAACACTTCATACTTTCTTCTTGTCTTGAGTATCTGTTCCTTAGGTTTTTGAAAGCAGTTTCTGCATTTTTACCTAAAAATTATAAGCATCGATTCTTAGTCTACATTGGCCTGTTTCAGTTTTAAAAACCTCAAACTACTTTGCATGCAACGATGCCTAATAAAGATCAACCATGTGATTCATTTTGTCAAAATAATAATATCCAGTCACAATAGAAACAGCTTGCCATTTTGGGCAAATTCTTCAATTGTGCTGACTTTTTTGTGTTACGCTAAAATCAAAATAAACTGGGACTATCAATTCCATGAAAAAGTTTCATGAGGTAAACCTTGTCAAGCTTAAACTTAAGCCTACGAATGATGTCAGATAACAACAATTACGTGAGGGAAAATGAGTCTTCTGTGTGATGTCTTGCCATGCTAGCTCCTCATTGTTGTGTCCTTTAAAATATTTACTTGCTTTAGCATACAAAACCGGGTATTGTCTCACCACCTCAAAGAGAAGTTTATCTACTGACAGCTCTGCATTTGCTGAGTTGTCAAATTGATTGGAATCTGCCATTTTGCTTGTGGATAGTTTCTCATAGAGGTATGGGTCAAAGTGAGCAATGCATACTCCGCAAATTCAGCAAGGTCTGCAAAACGTATTACACCATCCTCCTTTCTCTTCTTCTTCAACACCTGATCTCTCCATTTAGATTGCAAGCTAGCAGGGAGCTTAGAGACCACTGACCGCATGGTTAAGCATGATCAAGAGTGCGCATGTCCTCATAGCAATCCTGCATTTCGCTTCAAACCTTGGCTGTCATCATATCTTATGAGAGCCCAGCAAAGGATTTTGTTAAGGTAAGCAGTAGAAATCTTGTATGGGTCTCCATATTCTTTCTTGAAGCAGCCGCCTAGCTTCCACATAACCTGCGTCAGGGTCCATGTGTAAGCATCCTTATATGAGATCGGAGGTTCAACTTCAAGATGCTGATCAGATAATACAAAAGATTGGTGTCAGTGGTTGCTTTGGAACAGATTTGGGCATCAAAGGCCATGACAAATTTCATATATTCTATTGGATCACAATTGAATTTGGTCATGGTTGGTTCAGGAAACATCATAGCAGCAATTAACTGTTGGTGGGTTGTTAAGATTACTTCATTTTGCTTCTGCTCTAACTCTGCTACACTCTGAAAGGTGCGTTCCACTAGCTGAGGTGACCGAACCTTAAAGACTCCATGACTTATTTCCTTAGGAGCTTCCAGACCATTTCAAGTGGGTTGATGAAGTCCTGTCTACAAATGTGCTCAGGATGTATTCTGCTGCTTTAGAATTCAGGAGAGAACTCTTAGTTTTTTCTTTATGTCTTTTTTTCCATTCCATATGTTAATGTATTTTCTCACATTGTATGGTTCCAGAAAATATCCATACCCCCCATGGAGGGTCACAGAAATTCCGAAGGATAGGGGTGTCTGAAATAGGTAAATTTTTGAAGGGGAGGGGGGCTACTCAAAGAGTTTTCTTTCCAATGGGTGTGAAATGCGATCAAATGAACACTTAAACTTTCCCAACCAATTCAGGTAACCAAACCAACAGAAATGTTCCATCCATTTAAATAAATGTTGGATTCTTTATCATGTATTCTATTTTTCTTCCGACGTCATACAACAGATGGCAATCCTGAGCATTGTGTTTGTTGGACATCAAGTTCAACAAAATGCTGACAAAGGGGTGCAGCAATACATGAACAAGATGATATTTTATACTTTGAAGATCGTGCTGTATTTAGCCTAAATGCAGCTCAGATGCTTTTTCCAGTATTAATCATGCTGTCAACTAAATGAGATTCATTCTTTGTTTATTTTGTTTGATACTCGTACAAAATTATTCCCTGTTTCGGACTTGCCGTAACTAGGTTATCACATACTTTCATTGTTATCCATGTAGTTAATAGTTTGCTTAAGTGAGCAAAGTTGATTGAAAGCTTTTGTCTTGATCTATATGTAAGTGTGGACAGTGAGGAGCGTTGGAGCAGTAGCCAAGATTTCATTTTGAACATAGCATAGAACAACTGAACAATGCGTGTTTCACGTATGAAATGTATGACAAATTAAAACAAACTAAGGCATAAAATGAATTTACTATCATTCACAAACTACAGAGACAAAGCGTATGACTTAATTGATGCATTCCTTTGGTGAAAGAAAAAATAAAGCAACATTTGGGAAACATCTGTTTTGCAAAAAAATGTTGCACGACGAATTTACCACGTGTGTAAAGTAATTTGGTATGTTGTTTTGACCATGCATAAATTAAAACTTTGACTGTTATTTGAAAGAACTTTATGTACGTTTTGAGATTCTTGTATCAGCTGCTATGCCATTTGGGAGTGAAGTGCTTCTAAGTCAGTTGTTCATTAGTTCAAACACCAGTTAAAACATTTGTTGGGTTCACCCTAGGCACTAAGTCTGTCTTAGCCTAAGTCAAGCCAAGTCACCCTAAGTCCGCTTAAGCGTTCAGACATATATTAGAAGACAAATTCTTTCCGTGCAAAGCTGTCATCATTAACGATAAAAATAACAGATAAGGTAAGCAACATCTCAAATGTGGTGAGGTAGTCACGATCCATTTTAGCGAAGAAGTTGAGATCAAAATGAGACGGAGAAGCCGTAAAATCGCTGTAATTGCGACTGTTGTCTGTTTATTCAATTTACAAAGGTTAATCAACCAAATAACCTTACAAATCTTATGTTCCTTCGTGAAAGAATGATGGAAGATTTTGTCCAAGAGAGTGAAAGCCTGCTTTTTCTGACCGCCGTACTTTTGAGTGTTCACCGAAGACGAGGTAATTTGCGGCACATAAGAAGAGTGTGGGCCTGGCCAAGACCGCAGAACTGGTTTGATGTAATGCTAGCATCATCTCGGCTGAATGTTCTTTGGAAACCAAACTTTCGAATGGAACGTGAAACGTTTGACGAGCTTTGCCAAATTCTTCATGGTGATCTGACGAGACAGGAAACGAGATTGAGAAAGCCTGTGTCTGTAGAGAAGCGTGTTACTGTTGGTGTTTGGAGACTTTCCACTGGAAACAGTTATAGGTCATGTGGACTGCAGTTTGGCCAGGGAAAATCTACAGCTAAAGTGATATGTCGAGAGTTCGAGGAGGCTTTGTGTCGAAAAACGGACTTATTCATTCGATTCCCTTACACTGAAGACGAAGTGCAAGAAGCGATGGACACCTTTGAAGAAGAACACAAGTTTCCACAAATTGTAGGAGCAATTGACGGCTGCCACATAGAAATCAATGCGCCACCGGAGAACAAGGAAGATTACTTTAACAGAAAACAGTATTATAGCATCAACCTGCAAGGGACAGTGAACTCGCAGCTGCTTTTTCAACATGTAGCAGTGGGCTATCCTGGTAGTATTCACGATGCAAGAGTGCTACGACTGAGTGGAATTTTTGACCTTGCAGAAAACGAAGAAATTTTATCAGCACCTACAAGAATGGTTTATGGGGGACTGTTGAGGCCAATGCTAGTAGGTGACAGTGCTTATCCTTTGAAAAACTGGCTAATAAAGCCCTTTTCAAACAGAGGGTGCCTTTCGCCTCAGGAAAGACGCTTTAATGAAAAATTAAGTGCAATGAGATCAGTGATTGAGAGGACGTTCGGCTTGTTGAAAGGACGTGGAGGCTTTTACTGAAAAAGATTGAACAAAGTCACACTTCCGTACCGTGAAGCGTAACAGCAGCATGTGTTTTACATAATTTTTGCATACTGCAAGAGGATTCATTTGATGATGACGACGATCACCCACCACCAGACGATCAAAATGACGCAGATAAAGATGATGAAGCACAAGACAGATCAGCTACACGCCAAATTATGCTAGATTATCTACTTTCTCAGGGTGTACTTTAATTCAGCTGCCTTCCTCATCGCTCATCGCACCATAGGACACACTGTAATTCAATGGCATGACAATGTTTTTCTTTATAAAACGCGCATTTATTGAGCTTGATTTTTTAAAATTTTGCATTTCTTTTTCCGAGAAGCTGTGTTACAATCAATAAAATGCTCAAAAAGATTGAATGCCTGTTACTCTACTATTCATAACACAAATAAAAAATGAAACTTCTGCGAAGCCAGCTAGTTAACAACAACAGATCATTTAAATGTTCAAATTAATCGGCAATGCACGCAACATCTTTTTAGTCACTTTTTAAACAGTCTTTTAAAATGTCTTTTAGGCCTGACACAAGAGCCTTGGTCTGCTCTGTCTGGCTTTGTATAGCAGCCTGCTGAAGTTCCATGCTGCGGTTGAAGCGTTCGTCTTGCTTTTCCATGGAAAAACGCCACATGTCACATATTCCCTTCATGTAGGGGTCTTCATCTTGGTCATTTGGCTCCTTTCTTTTGCGCTTGGGTGCTTTCCCTTTTGTCTTTTGTGGGACTTGATGTGACTTTGGTGGTGATTCATCTGAGGCCGAACTTGTGCTAGGCTGCTGAGAATCAGAACTCGTGGCTGATGATGAGTTTTTCCCCTCTTTCGTGACTGGTCCTGCTGAGGGAGACTTCTTCTTTGGAATGACCTTTGAAGAACTTACGGTCATGCAATCGGGGTTAATAGCATCCGCGTCCCTAGAATATCTTCTAGTTCTTCGTAGAACGCGCAGTTACTTTGAAGTTTCTTAGCGCCCTCTTCTCCAGTGGAAGCCATTTTCGTTCTCACCCGGCAGTATTCATATTCCAGGTTCTTTATTCTTTTCTTGAGTTGATTCAGGTTTTTGTTTGATGACATCCCCAGATCGCAGCACTTGTCTTGAAATTTTTTTAAAATTTGACTCCACAGACTCTTTTTGAGTGGTCGAAGCAGATTTCAGGGAACCGTAAAGGGCACCCCAAATCTCCAGCAATACGCTAGTTTCATCTCTGGTCCAGTTGGCCCTTGTGCACTTAGACCCTTCTGAATTCGGACTTGGAGGACCTGGAGGCACTGGTATGGGAGCCATCATGGGCGGATAGTAAGCTCCAAATGGTGGCATAAATGGAGAAGGAGACGGACTAAACTGAGGCGGTGAAGCCGCATTAAAACATGAGGCATTCGTGCTTCAGATCTGTTGGGAAATCGGCAAGGAATATCATAAGAAAAGAAAATGACACTTGTGTAGGCCAATAAAAAAGTGATCAAGGCACGCAACTTATGTCGCATAAGGTGAAAAGTCCGTAGCGTAATTGCCTTCTAATGTTTCATCCTCTTGGCAATGCATCTTCAGTTAATTTTGTTCGTGAGAAGAAGCCGTGTCGTGATTTCTTTGGTTTTCGTGCCTAACGCGGGAATCTCTATCTGATAAAACCCACAATTTTGAAATTTTTTTGCTATCAGGTTTCTTAAGTCAGCCTTAAGTCATGTTTGAAACAGACTTAAGAATGGCTTAGATCGTGACTTAGCGGTTCACACCTGTCATTTTCACTAAGTCGACTTAAGAGCTTACTAAGTCAGACTCAGTGGTCTAATGTGAACCCAAGTATTGTAGCATGACATAAAGGAACGCCACGTCTGCATTCTACCGTGAAAAAGTACATCTTCATCTACAATGCAATTATAAACAGCTGCAGGTAAACTTTATTACAATGAATGAGTTAAGTCTTGTTGTTTATGGATATGGAATTTCCAATGGGTAGGGGGGGCCTAAGTAGAAAAATCAGGGAAATTCCAGGAGGTGGGGGGAGTACTGTGAAGCCCCCTGGAATGGAAAATTCTGGGGTGTGGGGGGTCATACTGGAAAAAGATCCTCTGTGAGGGGAATGGATATTTTCTGGATGCACACATTCTCCATCTTTTTCTTTTTGCTTCGTACGTAAATCTCGTTCCGTATATATTTGCGATAACCTTTCATGTTCATTAAGAGTCAGTTTATCCTCCTTTACCCTCATAACTTTTTGGTTCCCTGAACCCCGTTTACAGCATTTGGTAAGCTGTTTAGTTTATCATGTGTTTTGTATCTTCCTCTTAGTTTTCTGCTCTTTTCAATCAGTTATTTTGTAGTAATTCATTTTATGTTTATCTCTGGGAATTTACCTTCGTACTATGGAAAGTTATAAAATTTGCTGGACTAACTAGGAGTAATTTGCTTTAAGTTTTTTGGAAGTCAGCTCTCTGCCTCTTCAAACACCTTCTCCCTTTCTTCAGCCTTCACCATTTCCAGCTCAAGATCCAAATGTTCCTCTGCCAAGAGGGCCTGCCTCAGTTTTAGCAATGATCTTTGAGCCTTAAGCTCTGCTAGACAGACTTTCTCCTTGTCTCTGCCAGACAACCTGGAGCCTGCTTCAGATGTTCGCTCAGATCCTTATTGCTGGCTCTTTCTAACTGATCAGCCAAACAGCCCTCAGCTTGCGATACCTAATCATGCGCTGGGTATTGGTATGGTGTAATATCTTTGATCTTGTCATTGTGGTGGGCATGTTCTCTGTGCCTGTCTTCATCATCGGCTAAATCTCCATAGTAAGCACAGAAGGCTTCCTTATAATGCTCAATGAGATCATTCAAATTAATCAGCTTCTTGACAAGGTGTAAATTATTAATGTCAAGCAAGCTGAGATACCTCAGTTGTTTTTCTGGATACAGCTTGTAGAACAGCCAATTAAGTCTTCCTTCCAGGCCTTTTTCTGTTACATGTCGTTTCCATTGGACCCAGAAAATTCGGAGGTTGACCAGTACCCTGGGAATCATTTAAGGCTTGTTTTTCTATTTCCTTTTCGATTTTACTTTCTACGTAATTCTCAAATTCCCACGTAATAGGGTTGCCTTGAACATTTAAGTCCTCCATGAGATCTTGGTAACTAGTTGCTGCCATACATGAAATTAGTTAATTTCCACTCCTTATGATTCAAAAATTGAAGTGAATTTCCACAATAAATGCGGACGAAATCCAGAGACGATCAATATAGTTCCAGTAAGTGACTCCTTCTAAGCTCGTAGAAGTTTAGTATGTAGCTTTTTGAGAATAGAATGGAATTGTAACCAATTTATTACAGAGTCGTTACACACACCGTCCTTAAGGCAACCCATTCATTTGGACACATATGTGGTGATAAGGCACATTAAAGTGAATTAACAAGTATGGTAAGTGGCAGTAAGTGTGTGGTAAGGAAAACTAAAACAGCAAAAGAAAAAAGGATGAATTACAAGGCAAGCCGAGCACCAAACTAATGAAACAGAGGTTGCAGGAAATACATCGTAACAAACAAAAGAAAACTTACATCTGTGTCCTTTAGTCAGTCCTAAATAACCGTGACAATATGTGGCCTTTCATGCAAAAACATGCTTTAACGACTTTCCGTTACACGGGTGAAACAAACGGCCATCAAACGGGTTACAAATGGGTCACCAAGCCATTTGAAACGGGTTTCAATGAGCGTTCGAAAGGGTGATTAAGTATTCCGAAAGGGTACCCTAGCCATTTAAATAGCTCAGGAAAAATTACAAACAGGTAGCCTAACCGCTAAAATGGCTCGTAAAACATTCTGAACGGGTAATGAAACCATTCAAACGGCTCATAAGAAATTCTGAACGGGTAACCAAACCATTCAAATGGCTCATTAAAAAAATTCTGAATGGCTATCTAAACCGTTCGAACGGCTCAAAAGAATTTTGAACGGGTCATCTAAACGTTCAAACGGCTCATGAAATCTTCGAACGAGCAGTAACGAGCAGCTTATAAACTTGATGATTATAATTTGTTTTGTTTATTTCGAATGGTGCCATGCTGCTACACATCTCACTTAAAAATAATTTTGAACGGATGGCTTTTAATCGTTGAAACTGCTCCTATTACTACTTTATTTCACCACTGAAAGCCAAAGAAAGTAAACTTGAAATGCAGAGAACATTCCTAACTGAGTTTGCTGAAGCAGACCTCGAAAGAAAATCAACGGCAAATGCAAGCTTGTTAAGTATTTGCGGTGATGTTTTTTCTAGCTTTTTTACAAAACAAATACCCAACTTTTTGTTTCTAACAGTTCTTGATACATTTTCAAATTGTATGCTATGCTAACCTTTACTTTTGCAAAGTTGATTCTCACCACTGCATCTATGACTACCATTACACAAGAGGTCTTGGGAAGTTTCTTAGTGCTGTGATTAATAATAGGTTCTGAAGTGTAATCCATAAAAAGTCCAAACCTTGTTGAAGTCATTCCTGGTAAGAGTTTTTGTTCACCAATAAATCATTTGGTGGATTTTATCACTGACGGTGGAAGCTTTTGGTCACATGCAAGCAACATGCGAATCAAGAATGTCTCAAAATAACTTTACAGATTGAGACAGAGATAAGGCCCTTGGCAACAGTACATTTTCGTCACTTGGTTCTGAATTAGACACTGGGTTTGCTTTGCTTTCTTTTCGGCGACATGGAGGAAATTTCACTGTTTAAAATTATTATGAGGATGTGTCGGGGAGTCCCAGACCTGCAGTGTGGTAGTGGTGTGGAATGAGCTTGTTTCAAATGGCTTTTTCTCTCCGGAATGTCCCTTGTGGCAAAGGTTAAAAAACAACATATTTACTGGGAAGTGTAACCCAAATTTTGAATTAAGCAAGCTTCTCAGTCGACAAAAACAAGCACAGGACTACGAATGTATGACAAAAGTGTGACTCAGTTTTCACGCATCAGTAATGTTTGAAACTTAATGCAAATTCAGGGCGTCACAATAACATGATTGTTATCTTACCTATTCAAGCTCAGAACATGCTGCCGTCTTATAGATTTCATTCTGTGAATTTTCTTCAAAATAAGAGGAATGCACAAGGCAGACTCATGAGATTTCGGCATTCAGAAAATCATTTACAGTTTATGTGGTTATCACAACCATAGTTGTGCCGGTAATGTTTATTAAACCGCATTGTAAAAAAGATTTTTTTTTAAATAAAGAACATTTTTTTATTGTTGTTACAACACAAAAATCTTACAATACTTACAATACAAACATTAACTACAACACAAGTACTTACATCTTACACTAATTACAGTACATTTACTTACACACATGCAATTATTAATCGTCACTCTTTTTACAATCACTAAATTAAACAAATTAATTCTGATATCTAAACTTAATCTCACTACAGTATAACTTTTAAGATATTAACATATTTTTTACATTTTTTAGCAATTACAAATGAGACAAATTAAAGAAATAACAGTTGCAAGGAAAATTTCGGACGTTTTGATATTTAAGAAGAGAGGCATTATTTTCTTACTCAGGAGGAAATTTTTCTAGACTGTATCTATACCTGATTTTGTTAATGAAGTCCGGAAGGGGTAACACATCCTCATTTAATTTTCTAGTGTATATATAACGACGCATGAACAAGAGAGTATAATTAAACAGCTTGTCAACGGTAGACTTTTTGTTGTGAGTACCAAATAAAAGTTCTACAGTAGTTGGATTGAAGTGAGTATTGCTGACATCATTAAACCAATTCAAACAGCTTTCAATGAAGTTTCTGGTGAATTGACATTCAAGAAAGGTGTGGTCAATAGAGTCTTGTTCTCCACAGTAGAGACAATCACTGTTAGTTTTGATCCCAAATCTAAGGAGTTCTTTCTTTGTTACAATAATTCTGTGAATAAATTTGAAATTGAATTCTTTTAATCTGTTTTCCTTACAAATTATTCGAATTGATTTGAAAATATTATTTCAGTCTTCTTTTAAAGTTACCGTGGAATCCCACCTTTTCGGACCAGTTTGTTTAGCAGTGTACGTCTTGTTAATAAGAAGCCAATAAAAGTCTTTTGATTTTGCGTTCAAGAGGTTAATTACTACCCCATTTCCTAAAAGAAAGGACGATGGATCATCGAAATTGGTCAACACCGACGACTTCAAAGTTCGTGACTTCAGTAAAAGATATTTTGGGATAGTGTCAATAACCTGGTAAAACTGGAGAAAGTTGGTTCTAGTTAATCAATATTTCACTTGAAAGTCACTAAAAGATAGGAAACGGCCATTATCATCTAAGAGATCCTGGATTTCGCATATGCCTTTGGAGAACCACTCCTTGTTAAAGAAAGGTTTGCCACCAATTAGGATTTCTTTATTGTTGAAAAGAACGGTATCACGGGGGCTATCCTCGGAATAGAGCTTTATAAGCTCGCTAAAGGCTCTTAACGCATCTTTGTAAAAGTTTGGAAGATCATCTAAAAACCTGACACAATAATTGCAATTAAGGAGAAATCTTAGACCTCCCCGACTTCTAAAACAGTGATCCGGTACCGTCCTCCAGTTATGGAGCCCGCCCTTTAGAAGCCTTGGGTTCCAAGCCAAACGTAATGATTTTATCATTGTTTCAACGTCCAACATACGTAATCCACCTTTGTCGTGGTCTTGGTAAAGACCTGCACGTTTGATTTTGTCTGGTTTGCTTCTCCACAAAAATTTAAATGGCCATCTCTTTACATTATTGATGACATCCTTTGGAACGTCAACATTCGAAGCGGAATAGACAAGAGGCAAGATCCCTAGAGATTTTATTATCAGTACCTTTCCAAATAAGGTCAAGTCTCTGGATCTCCATATGTCAAGATTCGTTTGGAGTTTTTGTATTTTAAGATTGAAGTTGTAATGCTCATTGCCTTTTATGTCATATGATAAATATATACCTAAAATCCTCACTGGACAACGCACCCATTTGAGATTTAACAGGTTGTTTCGGTTGTTGGCCCACCTTCCAAGCCACATAGCTTTAGTTTTATCAATATTAAGTTTTAAACCAGAGATCTTGCCAAATTCTCTTAAAAGTAACAAAGAATTCTCCACTGATGGTAGGTCTGCGCAAAAGAGATTTGTATCATCTGCGAACTGACTCACTTTGATTTCATTATTGCAGAGAGTAATTCCTTTTACATTCTCACTTTGCCTGATTTTACTCGACATTAATTCTGCTGTAAGTATAAAAAGAGAAGGAGATAGGGGGCAACCTTGTCTTACCCCCGTTGAGGGTTTAATCCAGTTAGTAGAAAATCCATTGTAAAGAATTGCGCTCTCTACATCTGTGTAAAAAACATTTACCCATCTTCTTAAATTTGGTCCAAAATTAAAAATCTCTAATGCGTAATGCATGAGTGGCCATTCCAAAGTGTCGAAAGCTTTGCGGAAGTCAAGTGACAATAAAATGCCGGTAGTTTGATCTTTTTTTGTTTGTTCCATTAGATCACTGATAAGTCTAATATTCTCCCCAATATATCTACCTTTTATAAATCCAGCTTGATCGGAGTGTATCAGACTTGGAAGTACGGGTTCCATTCTTTTGGCTATGGCTTTCGAAGCTATTTTGTAATCTACATTTAGCAATGTAATTGGCCTCCAGTTTTTGAGATTCAATAACGATTCTTCCTCTTTTGGTATTAGAGTTATTACACCTCTACGTTTTGAGATTGATAATTGACCCTTATCATGAGTAGCATTCAGACAATCAACGAGATCCCTTCCTATGATGTCAAAGAAATTTCTATAGAATTCCGCTGTGAAACCATCCTCACCCGGTGACGTTCCATCGTTAAAGGTTTGGAGTATCTCTTTACATTCATCGTAAGTCAATTCGCCTTCAAGTTGGTCGCGTTCATCATCCGATAATTTTAGAATTTCTAAATTGTGAGTAAATTGGTCAAATTCAAGTTGAGTTGCTAAACTCTTGGATGTGTAAAGCTCCTTATAGTAAGACTCTAGTGCCGAGAGGATCTGTTTTTCATCAACAATAACCTGACCGTCTTCCAATTCAAGTTCTGTACCTATCTTCTTGTTGTAATTTCTCTTCTCTAGATTAAAGAAGTAAGTTGTTGGGCGCTCTCCGCTCTCCAACCAGCAACACTTAGATCTGAACATTGCCGCTTTCCCTTTGCGTTCATACAGCTCTTGTAGCTCCTTTTTGAGATCATCATACAGTTTTAATTCACGGTCAATGTTCTGAAGATCACTACTATCGCAGATTATAGCATCAAGGGTGTCTAACTGCTGCTTGACTTCAAGCTCTCGCGTGTTTATGATCTTCGATTTTGCCTTGGTGAAAGCAATAGTTATTGATCTAATTTCCATTTTTAAGAGCTCCCAAAAAATCCGTTTGTCATGGATGTCCGAGTACTTTTGACATAATTGAGGATAGCTGTCGTGAATATTTTTTACATAATCTTCATCCTGAAGCAATATGTTAAAATTTCCAGAAGCCGGGGCCTCTGGGTGTGTCCTTTGGCCAATTTAAAGATAGAAAGATCATTTTGTGATCTGGAGCGATTGATGTCTGAATGTCAACCTTTTTAACAAATTTTTTGAAATCTTTAGATATTAAAAAATAGTCTATCCTTGATTTTAAATTCTAAATTCAAAGCCTTCGATGTATATGAATATTTGTTTACGTTAGGGTGCCGTTCTCTCTGAATATCAATGAGATCAAAGATATCCATTGTTATTAAAATCGCATTTCTAAAGTTCGTTGGCCTCCAAATTAAACCACCTTTTTTGTCCTTCTTTGTTAGTGTACAATTCCAATCTCCACCTACAATCAGCCTCGTTAACTCTGCTTTGTCTATCAAGCAGTTGTTAAGTTCTTGAATGAATTGCAGTTGATCATTTGGATTATTGGGAGCATAAATATTACAAAGTGACAGTTTAACACTGTTGAAGCTCACCATAATTAGCGCTATTCCACCTGCGTTGTCTGAAAAAGAATAAACAAGGTAGAATTTAAGAAGTTGGCTTCTGTAGGCAACTTTCAAGTTTCCTTGATTACCATATGTTTGGAAATGCGAAATATATTTTCTGCAAGAGTTCTTCGCCTGTAATAATGACTTTGCGAGATGTTTTTAAAGAAATTTACAACATCGTAGTTCTCATTTGTTTACACGCAGCGATTCAGTGTGAGCTTTGAAAGAAAAATGACTCTTCTGAATCGGCATTCAGAAGCAAAAAGCGTTGGATCCTGGGCTAACAACACCGTAGTTCGATTTTTCTATGTGGACTGTTTCTTCGTGAGCTTCATTATTTGGAGATATTTTGTGATTGTCGCATAATCTGCTAGCAAACTGTTCAAGTGATCAAAGGGCTTTTTTCCGTAGGTGACATGAATACGCGAGTACGTTAACAAGACAACCACTCGTATGCCTTGACATTTTTTTCCTGAACAGATGATCAAAGCCGTTCAATAGCTTACTCAAGTCGTTTGAACAGATGGATGTTCCAGCGAACGGATGAGCAAGTCGTTCAAATGGTTGGATGTTTTTAACAAACTGGTGAGCAAGTTGTTGAAACGGTTAGACATTTTTGTCGAACAGGTTAGCAAGTCATTCAAACAGATGGATGTTTTTACCAAATGGGTAAGCAAGTCATTTGAATGGCTGGACGTTTCTACTGAACGGGTGCAAATTTTTTTGGAATGGATGACCCAGGTAGTTCGAACGAATGCAAATTTCTTTGAAACAGCTTCTGAACAGAATTCCGTTAAAAAATGGAAAGCCGTTAAAGCACATTTTTGCGTGAAAGGTCACATATCCATAAAGCCGTAATAATATCTCTAAGCCATGAAACTTTGACTGTGATCTAGAGCAAAAATGTTTACCTTATTTAAAGAACTAACGTGGTCATCCGGGTTCTCATTCGGCACAGACCTCTGCGATAACTGCGAAGACAGAGTCACACAATAAAAGTCACACATAATCTGCGATAAAAATGTGGTGGGTTAAATGAGATCCTAGTTAGTACTGATTTTGCTGTAAATTCTGTGGGTCAGTTGGTTAGCTTTTTGCTTCTGTACTATCCTGATAGCTCAATAGCTGCAACTAAATCAAGTCCATATTTGCATTACTTGGGTGTGCAGCATCAACGAATGTCAATGAGAGACTTATTAACTAAAGTGTATACATTTTTGGATTCTTGCAGTTTATCAATTACCAATCAATAAATCACTAGTTTTTATGAAAACAATCGATGAGCTCAATACCTTCATTCCGTTTAGAGATGCACACATCCTGTTTTCCACTTGTGACAGCATCTTTTGCTTCACTGACTATGGACTTCACCTGCTGGTTTTGTTTGTACTGTTGCTTGTATCCTTTCTCTTTGAATGCATGTGGTTCTGCATGGTGGATCTTTCTTAATTTGCTCATTTGAGTGCAAGGGGTTTTCCAGCTGTCTTTTCATCAAGTCTAGTTTGCTGTTGATGATTGAAGAGAGATTGTCGAGTATGCTAGTGTCATAGTATTTGCACGGTATTCCTTGGCCGCAGAGGCCTGAACTGCACCTGCACACATATAGTCAAACATGGCGGTCATGTTTCTTCCATGTAAGAATAAACTCCCAAATACATACTATTTAATGGTGTTAGAAGTGGGATGCTCTCAGGAAAACATACAGGAAATGCACATGGAACTCTTCAAATACAAATTATGGGAACTTTTATGTCAGTTCATCAGAGATTTTCAAGTTTTAATTTTCAACCTGCTTGACTCAATTAGGCCTGGGTCACACTAGTGTAAAAATTTGTTTGTTTTACAAAATAAATCTGTCAACAGGTAGGTTTTTCCCGTTCAACCGATTTGTCAGACATTGTCAAAAATGAGCAGAATGTACCAAATGTTCAAAGATGCCGGCACTTAAAATTGCCAAGCTCTGTACCTCGCCAAAATGTCACAAAAAATCAAAAAAGCTATTAAACTGTCACTCGTGACACAAATAGTCAATGAAAAACGCAGTAAAATCAAGTTTACTTATGATTTGGTGCCAAACTTCTTGAGAAGGCTACAAAGGTGGATCCCTCTTGGCCATATGCAAGTCCCAGTGCTCTTTATATGCCATTAAGAGCAATGACTCCAGATACAAGAAATTATTTTGGTCAGCAAGAAGTCAACTTGAGTCAACCGACATTCAGTTCTTACAATTCAGTCATGGCTCAACTGGTGGCATCTCCTCACCGGCTTCACTCGGAGAAGAAACATTTGAGAGCCAGTCCCCAAGTCAGTCTAACCAGTCCAAGAAATACGATAAGTGGACCAACAAACAGCAGAAGTACTTGGTGCAATTATGGGCTGAGAAGCAGGATATGCTTAACAGCAAGGATTCAAGAAATGCTTTGCGTGCGATTGCTGAGGGGCTTAACAATAAGTTCGCAACCAACAAGATGGTGGATAAGTGTATAAGAAAAATTAAGTACCTAGTTGACGCCTACAAAGAAAAGAAAGAATGGAATAGAAATCAAACTGGTGACAACTTGCGAAAATCTGTTTTCTATGACAAAATCGATGCTCTTTTGGGTTGTCGTGACATTGTGACCCTTAGGCACACTCAAACAGCGGGTAACTCTCCATCGACAACATCATGTCCAGCAGATAGCGAAAGCCCCTTGAATGTATCTGCTGAGTCCAGCATCGAGAAGGAGCCAGTGGAATCTGCTTTGCCACTAAAATCTCACCTGGAAAGGAAGAAAGGCCCAGGCAGAAGGAAGAGAAAACCAGAGGATGCCGACAGAGAAATGGAAGAGCACTTCAAACGTGCTTATGATAAGATCAAATCCCAAGGAGAACGCGTTGCGTCTTCCATGGAAAAAATGCAAGAGATGCAAACGCAGCAGATGAAAATGATGAACCAATTTATGGGGAATTTTCTCCAGGCATTTGAGGAAAAAAATGGTTAAAAGTCAAACACTTTCTTTCATCCATGTATGATATGCAATTTATGATATTTGTAATATGCATGTGCAAGGTTCTGTTACTGTTTTTGTTACTGTATAGTACAAGATGAGTATTTGCTAAAGACAAACTGAAATGTTCAATTCTTGCTTTAATTTTAGAGCTATTATACTATTAAAATGTGTTCACTTTGACACTGAACATGGTTAGTCCCCTCCACTAACTATGCACTGAAGAAAATTATTTGATTTGTGTTCAAATAAAATGAAGTAAATCTCAGGTAACTCGCAACAGATTAGTTCCTTCTGGAAGGTCACAACAAAAACTTAAACCAACGAAGCTTGTCACTGTTCAGTAAAACGTTTGCAAAGAAGATACATATTCTTTTAAAACCTCTCTTATGTTATCTCCATCTTGCATTACATTCGTATCATCATTCTCGCCATCATCGTCATCATTTTTGTCACTGTCATCCCAGTGGTCACCATTCCTGATGCAGAAATTATGAAGTACCGCACAGGCAATTGCAGTCTTGACTGCAAAGTTCATATTGCTGTCGAATCGCTTTGCTAAAATCCTCCATTGGCTCTTTAAGATACCAAAGGCGCATTCAACAGAAACTCTGGCAGCAGTCAGCTCTCGGTTGAAGGAAATCTTGTCTTGATCCCTAGTTGCTTAGGGAAAAGGTTTTTGTAGCCATGGTCCAAGGGGATAAGCACTATCCACGATGAGATACGGCCAAATTTCATGATGACCAATCTGTATAGTAGGACTTTTTAGGATGTAAATGTAAAATGTGAATTTAAAAGTAATTTGTTTACCCACGGAGCACCAAGGAATTCACAGAACTCGTTCAGAAATGTCAGTGCATTCAAGGATTGAATTGCAATTTGAGAAATGTTGGTTTTTGAGGAGAGGGGAAAATGGGAGTACCCGGAGAAAAACCTCTTGGAGCAGAGAAGAGAACCGACAACAAACTCAACCCACATATGACGCCGGGTCCGTAAATTGAACCTGGGACACATTGGTGGGAGACGAGCACTCTCACCACTGCGCCATCCCTGCTCCCTGCTCCACTGCGCCATCCCTGCTCCCCATGTCTGTACAATGTGCTGTTTCTCAGAACTCGGGCATCGTGAAGACTTCCAGGATGTCCGGTGGCAAAATCTAGAAACAGTTTGTGGCCGTCCACTACCCCTTGAACTATAAAATTGTACTGATGAAAGCAGCTAAAATAATCAAGAGCGCTTTCATCGGGAGCTTTTATCTGAATATGGGTGCCATCAATCGCTCCAGCAACATTAGGAAGATTAGAAAGTTCAGAAAATGTTTCAATGCATGTCCTAGTCTCTGCTTCACTTACTGGAAGTTTCATGTACTCGTTTCTCAGTTCAAATAGTGCCCCAGTAACATCTTGAACTGCCTCCATTACGGTACTTTTCCCTACATCAAAGTTAGCGCCAATTGTCAAGTACGAGTTTCCATGTGCAAGACGGTAAAGACCAAGAGTGAGCACTTTTTCTGGAGGAATGCAATCATGTAACAAGGTGTTTTGCCGCAGAAGAAAAGGGTGCAGCATATTGAGAAGTACATTAAAGGTATTCCTATTCATTCGTAACTGGCTTTTGAAGTAGTTGGGAGGAATTGCAAGATTCCTGAAGTGTATCTCGAACCATAATCCATTTGGTCTTGGCAAATGCCAGCAGTATGGATTGTATCGTCTTTGCCGTCTATGCTGTCTTATCCGACGCTTGTATTCCAACAACACTAGCTGGATATTTAGGTTATGAAGTCTGTAAATACAGTGCAGATTGTATAGATTTGCCATTCTAGCCTGCATGCAAGTTAAAAGCAATAAAACTTCAACAAAGCGAAAGCTGCATCTTGTGATTCCATGATCATGCACTAAATGTTTAATATAGTGTGATATTGTGACACACCTTTAGCGGGAGCAGGAAAGTTTCCTTTTGTTGACAATGATGCGTGTATGACAGGAATGCAAATTGCATGCAACCCTAAAACAACAAAAAATTTTTACCAGAAACAGATATTTGTCTGGAATTTTGTCACAACAAAAACAATTTTGTCCACTAGTGTGACCCGACCCTTACCACCATTTTCAAGTTTCAGATTTCAAGCTTCTTCATTCAAACACCAATGTTGTATCACAACCTAAACAACAACCATGGACAAGTTTACAATTCCTTCAATGGATTGGTTGACACCTGGAGATATCCACAAGAGATTCAAGCTTTTCAAGCAAAATTGCAGTCTTATTTTCAATGGGCCTCTCTCAAACAAGACAGAAGGTCAAAAGACGAGGCTACTCTTGCTGTGGGCCGATGACAAAGGATTAGAGATCTATAATACAGCAACATGGGAAGATGAAGCAGACCAATTTAAGCTTAAGCCAATAGTTAAGAAGTTTGAGGCATACACAAAGTCACAGTAAACCAAATACTGTTTTAGAGGTGGTTTGGGAAAAGTGCACTGACTTGTTTTCTGTTCTGGGCACTAGTGGCTCCTTGCTAGTACCCTTTGGTTGAAGGTGCTCTCTTGTTCTTTGGTACAGCTTGCCATTCATTTCAACAAAATATGTTCTTGGTTCTCTGTCAGGGTTTTGGCGGTTGAAAATCCTGCCCTGTTCCCAGATGTGCTTTCTAGAGTTCCATACGTACACTGGTTCAGAGCTGTTAAGAACATGCTTGTTGCAGCTGGCTCTCTTAATGTAAAATTCTGCTTGCTTGGTTTGCTTCTGGAGGTTGGCTTCTTGATGAGCGTCGTTGGCAGGGTGCCTTGATTGTAGGGCGAGGTTACTACTCGGTTGTGATGATATGGGCTTCCACCTATACAAGAGCTCATACGGTGAAGGAAGGTGGTCATCCAGAGGAATTATCCTGTAGATCCACAGGGCTGTTTCAGGCACTGGTTATTCTCAACTGTCTTCTTTCAAAGAGATTTCATATCACCAACGCACCACTCTGCTACGCCGTTAGCCTGGTGGTGATAAGGCAAACTAAACGTTAAGGTGATACTGCCCTCTTCTCATTTCCTCTTAAACATCTCGCTGACGAATTGGCTCCCAAAATCAGCAGTTAGTTCAGAGGGTAGGCCATACTCAGGAAATAAACTGGTTAAGTGGCTGGAGATGGTGGATGCTGAAGTATCGTTCAGGGGTCTGATGATAGGGAACCTTGAATAATAGTCAACGATTATCAGGTAATTTGCACCATTGAACTGAAAGATATCTGATCCAAGCTTCTCCCATGGTCTCGTTGGAAGATCAGGGTGCATTGATGGCAGCTTCGGTCATGCTTGTTGATATTTGTTGCATAATTCACAGTCCCTTCACCATTTGACGAATGTCACCAGATATGCCAGGCCAGAAGACTGATTGCCTGGCGAAAAGCAAGCATTTGGTTTTGCCTTGATGACCAGTGTGTGTTACCTCCAATACTTGGGCATGAAGAGACTCTGGTACAACTACTCTGTCTCCTTTGGGTATCAGACCATCCTCTAAAACAAGATCACACCTAATGTTCCAGTAAAGCCATAGTTCCTTTGGGCCCTGCTTCCTATATCCTGGCCATCCATTGTAAATGGTGTTCTTCAACAACTGCATTGTCAGATCTTTTGCAGCAGCCGGACTTCACTAAGCCAATGTCAATAGGGCATGAGGTGTCTGTAGTCAGGAACACACCTTTCGCTCTGCTGTCCAGTTCCGGTTACTTTCATTGTTGTGCATACATGTGATGACGCATCAGCAACTGGAATTGTTTCGCCTCGCCTGTATCTAACTTCGATGTCAAACTTCATGCATCTGAGCAACGGTCTTTGTAATCGAGCTGGTGCATCTGCAATGTTTTTCTTAAAGATTTGTTCAGTGGCGAGTGGTCAGTTTCAACCAGAGTATGCCTCCCAAGTAGATAGTACTCAAACTTCTCAAGACCGAACATCACAGCTAAGCGTTCTCTCTCAATGTTAGAGTACCTGGACTTCATGTCGTTAAGTGATCTTGATGCCATAGTGACAATCCTTTCCTTGCCGTTGAAATCAATTTGTGTTATCCAGGTGCCTAATCCTTTCTGCCTGGCATCACACTGTAGGATGGAGGTTGTTGCTGGATCAGGGTCATAGTAAGACAAAATCAGTGCTGAGCAAAGTTGCTCTTTGATTCTATCTAGTGCAGCCTGGTGATGCTGCTTCCACCTTAAGTGAACATTCTTTTTTGTTAACTCACAAAGGGGTGCTGTAAGCTCTGCCACTTTGGCTGAGAAGTGGTTTAGGTAGATGATCAATCCTAGTAGGGACAGAAGTTCCTTTGTGTTAGATGCTGCAGAGATATTCTCGAGATCTTCTAACTTGACAGCTGCAGGAAGGATACCATCTTGGGTTAGTGTGTGGCCGAAGAAATTGACACTTGGTTGTTTGAACTTTAGTTTCTCAGAATTCAGACTCACATTGTTTGCTCTGGTGGCCTCAAGCATATTGGCAAATGCTTGGTCGTGCTCTTCCTCTGTCGAGCCAAAAACAATGATGTTGTCAACTATCCCAGTAACATTGGGAATCTCCTTATAGATGTTGTGTGACTTCTGCTGGAAAATGTCCTGAGAAACAACTACCGTAGAATTCCAAAAGTAACGCCCCCCCCCCCCGAAAGTAACAGCTCCCCGAAAGTAATGTTAATTTTTTATCTTTCTATTAAATCCCAAAAGTAACGGCCCCCCCGAAAGTAACGATCCCCCCAAAAGTAGCGGCCCTTTCAAAAATGACAACTCAAAAACAATAAAATCTGTTGTATTTGATGTAATGCCTGTTTCAAACAGCACAGTAAGTGCTTAGAAATACAACTTGGCAGTGAATTGAATAATTTCCTATTTTATTTATAGCAAATACCAATCAGTGGTCTCTTGTGTGTATTTTCAAAATCGATTCAAAAGCATTGCATAAAATAACTACTGGTGATACGGTACCGTACTAGGGCTGTACAGATTTAAAGAAGACATTGATAGAAAAACTCTCTGCTCTCAAGCAAAATGCAGATGGAACAGCCTGAGTGCAGGACTGATCAAAGGACTGAAACATTTGAACAGTAAATATTTGTGATTTAATTTCATACTTACATATAAGGGCTGTATGTGCCAGATACGGTATGATCAGAGTCAAATAATACAGTATTTAGTTCCCGTATAGTATGAATGCTACTTTTCATTGTATTGTACACACGTTTGGCGCCTTTTTTTGTTACACTATGCTTTGGTAATAAATAACACCTAATCGCAGGTTAATACGTAACCTGAATGACCTTTTCATACGTATCATGTAACGTGTCTTCTTTGTGTAAAATGACTGCCCAATTACAAACGTTTTTTAACTATCTGAAAGTAACGGCTACCTGAAAGTAACGGCTACCCGAAAGTAGCGTCTCCTTGGGCCTGCTAAATCCGAAAGTAACGGGGCCATTACTTTTGGAATTCTACGAGCTATTGAAGTCATCGTGAGTAGTGATAATTAACTGAGTTCATATATGACAGGCGTCCTGCATACTGCTAGGATCAACACTATCAAAGTCATCGTGAGTAGTGATAATTGACTGAGTTCATATATGACAGGCATCCTGCATACTGCTAGGATCAACGCTATCAAAGTCATCATGAGTAGTGATAAATTTATCACTACTCACGATGACTTCGATAGCGTTGATCCTAGCAGTATGCAGGACGCTTGTCATATATGAACTCAGTTAAATGACCTCGCTCTCCATGAGTTCTCGTAGCTCAATGGATAGAGCGCCCGCCCGGTGTTCGGGAGGTCATGGGTTCGATTCCTATCGGGGACTCAGAATTTTTCTTTGTGCCACGCTCGTGTCATGTTGATTAATTCACCTTCACATCTTGTTTTTGTAGATATTCTTTTGTTAACATCCCATTTCTCTCAACACGGATACAACTACATTTTGGCCGGGTTGATAAAAATTAATTTGCCTCCGCAAGATTTTTTTTCATAAACCACCTCAATTAATCTTCAGAGCAACTCATTTGCATGTAAAACATAATTCAATTTACATTCATGGATCACAAACATGCCATCTTGTTCTCTACGAACTTGAAATAGTTGTCTTTAACAGCAGTAAAATTAACAAGAAATTATCAATACTAATTTGGATGTAATTTCGTTGCATTGAGGTTTTGTGGTGATATTGACAAGAGCAACATTAAATTACTTTTGTTGAAAGTAAACGTTTCAGAGCGAAAAACAAGACGGTATACTAGTAACCTGCAGCGCCAATTGCGTGCACGAGGTAATAGAGGAAGCAAATGAAGCAGAAAACAACATGGTGTACAAACCTGCGACAATACAAACGATAACAATGAAGGCAAGGGAGATTTCTTCTGGGAATCCTGACCTACCAACGACTACACATATTGAGATGTTAATTCCAGTCTTCTGTCCTTTATGATCATTTCATAGGCTGGATAGCAGCAAAGTTATGTCGTAACCTGTATTTCCTCATTGTTTACATTTGGCTGTGCCAAATGGACACCACCTCTGATGTCTTTCCTTGACCCTCTTTTGCACGCTGATAATTAAACAAAAACTGACCCGCCACCCTCATTGCCAGGCAATTTTTCTGATCCGAAAGAACAGTTAATGTTTTCAAATGCAAGGAGAAACCTTTAAGTAAGATCGACATTTCGAAGAGCAGTCGTCTGACCTTTGAATCTGTAACGCGTCACGCCATCTAAAAACGGGAAATAGATGTAAACAACAGGTTTGCAGAAGTCCCAAAATTAAATTTAGGGTAAATGTTCGCTCACTATTAACTTGCAGTTTGTTCTACACAACAGCAAAAACGACCATCAAACTGAGGATCCCCTTTGTTTTTCCATGCAGTGTGACATTAAAAATAGAATTTTTGCGGGAAAATTTAGCCTAGACGGTAAGGATTTGGCAAGTTTGAAATGTTTACTTAGGTTAACAACGATGTCACAGCTTAAAAATTCTCTTCTGCAGTCCAGCTGACTATTTTTTTGCAGTTCTTTCATCAAATCATGAATAACAATCGCAGAAAGTCAGTGTGAATTTTGACACAATCTTTATTCGTTGGTATTTGTATCTATTTGGTTTGACTGAAAAGAAAAGAGTAATAAACAAAGCGAAATCGAATACTATGAAAAGAACTGAAATAAAACACTTACAAGCTTTGCTGGCTCATGAAAGAGAAATCCAAGAACAATTTGTGTTGATGACTAGCTTGTGAAACTAACCGAGCACATGGCCCAGACCATAATACTTTGAACACTGTTAGCCAGTCCCCGAGGACCAGGAGTGGGAAATAACCAAAAAATAATTGATACATTTTGTAACTAACAGTGGGAATGAGGTGATATTTTTCGCTAAATATTTGGCGGGAAATATTTTTGACTAATGATTTTTTTTGGACTTTGCAAGACCAATTACTCCAATTTGCTTGTAGTTGCCAATTTTAACTCATCCAGATAACTCATCCACTTAAGAGTTTAAATGCAAAAAAAGAAACAGTATTGGAACTGAAACGTGATTAATTATATGCCTTAATATATATCCTTCTAGATCCATGGCCAAAAAAAAATCACTCACTGCAGGCCAGGTTATTTATTTTAAATGGCCTAGCTGGGAACTGTTCGTGAACTCTTCACTTCCATCTTGTACCCCTTCCCTCTCTCCTATCCCCTCTTAGCAATGTTGAAACAAATTGAGACGTGATCTAATTTTATCTTACATGCAAGGAAGCGGATTAAATGAATGTCTAGAAGTATTAGCCATAACTCTCTTTGCAGATGACAAAGTGGTTGCTCTGATCCATTATGCAACCACCGTATAAAAGATTTAAATATTTAAAGCTTCTGAAAGAGCTGCAAAACCATCTAGGTCTGGATGTTTATTATATTCTAGGTATCTCTTCGGGAGACAAAACCATGACAACCGAACCTAACAGGACTTTGAAAAGTGCCCCATGAAAAACTAGTAAAAGAGTTAATAATCCCTCAATGTAAAGTCTTGTACAACATTACCAACCTGCAATTGCGTGAATTATATCTTGTGGGGGGGACAGGGGAGTCAAAACCTCCTGCCCCCTGTATCCTGCTCTCCTGCTTCCCGTACCTTTATCTGCTGCCTCCCACCCTTTTCCATGCTGCTCCTGTCCCCTGTAAATTGGCAGAGTCAAAACACATCCTAGTCATTTAGCTTCGCAATTGTTAAGCATTTCCTTTGTTTTTGAATAATTTAACAAGATGACCACTGCCATAATTATGTTTCAATTCAATGAAGTTTTGACCTACTTGTTTATCTTCTTTTAGTTTCACCTTTTCAGTCCATTTTCATCGGCTCTTTGGATTTGTTTCTTAAATCCGTTTTCAGTGACAACGGTCTCAAAAGTTAATTCTAAATTGTCTTGTGTTCTGATAAAGTATACGCATTTCCAGTAACCAGTCCAGCATTTATTGGGATCAGAGAATTAAATCATGGAAGTAGGATTTGATGAAATTACAGCCAAACATCCCAGGTGGATTTCAGATATGCACATTTATTGTTCGGAAAATCTAAAACAAGTCTTCCATGTGCCTAGGTGGGTGCACTGGTCTCCTGCTCCAAATGGTCATTAGACCTGTTAAGTGTCATCATAAGAGAAAACCGGGCAGTACCAAAAGATCGAGGTAGGCCATTTACCTTCATCTTTTCACATTACAAAAGCTATCCAAAAAGATTAACAACCATGACATTTGCCAAGGTAGGCGTTCGTTTTTCTTCAAGATATCTCCACATCATGATTTTGGGCTTTCAAGCAGTTGAAAATGGCTGAAATGTCAGGCAACTTTAGGTGAGCCTAAAAGATACCTCGTACAAATTCCAGAAACTCTTATTTTTGTGCGATGATATTTGTCCCTTTATTAGTTGACTGAGATATATTTGAGGTCTTTCGCTTTAATTTGACAGTTTTTACGAGGTGCCAAATATTGCCGCAAAATCCTTAATTAGCGTGACCCAAATTTTAGTCATTTTTAGCGAGTCGTTTTTCAAAAGAACGGCATTTATTTCCACAGAAAAACAATTTTGTGATAGTCTCTTGCACTGTTATCAATATCCAATTTAGTTAAAATTGGTACCTACAGGAAAATCAGAGTAATTGGTCTCGCAAAGTTGAAAAAAAATCATTAGTCAGAAATACAGTATTGTGCAAAAGTAATGCAAGTGAAATGCTCAAATTTCATTCTTTGTCTTTACGAATTTTCATCGAAAAACCACGCAAAAATTCCAGGGAAAAATCAATGCATTTCAAGCATTATTCGCTTGAACAATAGGGGAAATTTCATTAGATTTTCAACACCTCTACAAAAATTCGCAATTAATAATGTTCTTTCGCCAGTAAGTATGCAAAATTTTGTGACACACAGAGCCGAAGTTCGACAGCATATCAAGTAAAGTTAATCGCGTAACTGATTCCATCGATCATCAAGATTATCAGTGACAAGTCAATCTGTGGCTGTTTTTGCAAATCCAGACATGTTAAAATTGAATGTCATGCAAGGGCTGCTTTTTCACTGAACTATAGACATAAATGACCAATGGTGAGTGCTTTCCATGCTCGTGTCACAATGATTGGCTAATTTAACCCAGTAAAGACATAGTGAGGTCATTTAGGTGAAATTGCAAAGACATTTAAACATGTTTGAATTAGCGCCGCAAGTCAGGTGATCAATTTAACCTTTAATTCTAATTCAGCTTTGTTTGGCCCATTTGACTCAATGACTTGTACTTGCATGTGACTTCAATGGCTTGTACAAGCATGTTATGGCTTCTTTTAAGAGTACACAAGGCAGATAGTGCTCTCAATACATGTCCATAGTTTTGTGCAGTATCTGACTGATTTTCCAAAAAACATGCCTGCTATTTTGGTGCAAAGCCTTAACACAGTTTTCATAAATCCAGTCATATATATTTTATACACATTTTGTTTTTTACATGAGAGAAAAAAAGGAGTGTTCATGCAGCAAAAAGCCAAAAACCATTCCTTTGTGCAGAAACTACAGAATATTTTAACAGGCCATTACAAAGAAGCATTTCGTGTGAAAACCAAATGAAAACCTGTGCATGTGGACATGCATGTGTATTGAAGTTAGAAATCAGTTTTTTTTGTCAGTGTCACGATTTAAAAGTTTTGGCATCTTTCAAGTAGTTTTTATGCCGAGAGCAGCGCCTAGTTATAAACCCAGTGCACAAAAGACTATAATGAAATAGTTATAATTGCAGTCGTGCATGCGGCCAGAAATCACTGAATTACGGAGACACTTGTTTGGATTAATTTGGCCGCTCATGTGGCGTTTATTTCAAACCATTCAAATACTAAGGTGTCAAATTGATCAATTAAACATTGCTATATTTGATTCAGTGAATAAAGTTGGGGCGAAAAACAGCCAACCCAGTAAGAGGTAGCAAGAGCAGAGGAGGAGCTCAGGGGATGGTGGAGGGCCGACGAAAGAAAGTAAAGTACGCTTCTAAGGCTAAACAGCTATCATGCTCGGTGCTGGCAGAAAAAGGGGAGAGGGTTAGCAGAGCACGCGAATTTAAAGCTTGCTCTGCGTGTGGTGTCTAGCCCATTATCAGCTATCTGCCTCTGCAGCTTGTACCGTAAGATAAGATAAGGCCCTGCCCCAGTCAATAATGGGCCATTTATGCCGAGAGCGGCGCCTATTTATAAACCCAGCGCACAAAAGACTATAATGAAATGGTTACAATCGCGGTCGTGCATGCAGCCAGAAATCACTGAATCACTGAGATACTTGTTTGGATTAATTTGGCCCCTCGCGTGGCATTTATTTCAAACCATTCAAATGCTAAGGTGTCAAATTAATCAATTAAACATCGCTATATTTGATTCAGTGAATAAAGTTGGGGTGAAAAACAGCCACAAGCCACATCCTGTGGTGAGCCCCAACCCAAGCTGCAGGCACGCACGCACGCACTATAAAATAGTGCAGAAACAACCAAATATAAAGATAACGGAAAATATTTAATATGAAGGCATCAGGAACACCAGGCCCTTCTCTGATGTGTCCTTGAAGCCTCAACGAGTAAACGGCTAGTTCTCAGGCTCGATAAGAGCACGCTTTCCAGTGCTCTAGATTAACAACTACTCTAATATAAAATTGTTGCCCCAGCCCTTGTCTGACAGGCAAACTAACTCTCAAGATAAGCTAAATTGTGGGTCACTTTATGATTAACCGTAATAATAGTAAGAACACTCATAATAATATTAGGGAAAGCTGGCACTTGCCCGGTCTTTGTCGGAATAAAATAAAATAACTAACTCGAAAGATAAAATAGGATGTGCTAGGCTAAAATTGCCACCCCAGCCCATGCCTGGAAGGCGAGCATTGATCTTAGCTACAGCTAACAGCTGAAGTAGTTTAATGAAGACTAGAAATAATAATTATAATGCCCCAGCCCCTGACTGAAAGGCAAGCTTAAGTCTTAAACACCTCTCCAGGTTGACAAATATACAGTTTAAATGCATCGGATTTCCAACGGCCAAGGTGGCGAATCTGGGGATCCGAGAAACCTTGGTCAGCCACCAACAATGTGGCGCCGATCCGAAAAGCGTGAGATTTGTATTTGGATGAATCAAGTCCACAAAAGTTTAGTGCTTGCTGCAGTTGTTGTGTAAAATGGCTAGTTTGAACTGGGGATCCATCGGAAAAGCAGAACAAGGCACCCAGAGTGGTACCCCGCATAGAACAGTAATGTAAATAATTCACTGGGCAAAACTCTGTTCCCGTTGCGCAGTCCAAAACAACTGAAAAGGGGCGCCTACCCGACTTATGTTTGAAGTCGGTGATGACAATTGTCGCAGCAGTCACGCAATTGTCTTTCAATTGAAAATGAAGGTCTTGTATTTGCACTAAAGGTTTCAAAATTGCACCCTTGGCCGTGAGTTCACCTACTCGAAAAAAGCCATAGAAGGCCACCAAAAACATGGTCTGGTACAACAGCCTTTGATATGCTGATGAGTTGGTATGATCTAATGTGAGCACTAATCGTTGCAACATGCTGCGTGTTATTGGAAGTCAAACATCTGGTGAAGAGTATAGCTTACTGTGAGCCACTAGAACCTTCTGCACTAAAAACAGTTTAGTGGGATCAGGAAAATGAGCTAGCTTGTAAACGTAACTTAACGCTGAGACATATGTCGAGATGGTCGAGGAGGCAAACTTCTTTGCTGAGAGATATCATATAAACAATGCTAAATTGTTTACCAAGACCGGAAGGAGAGAGGCACGTAACTCGCAAAATTTAGATGAAAAATTGACATATGTTGACCAAGCTCCTTGGTAAGTCTTACGCAAACCCTCAGTAATGGCTGAGTGCAGAAGGTCGTTCAAGTGATGTGCCAGTTGTTTTCGGCGTCAGTTCTGTCTGCGTAAGGCGCTAGTGATCCAAATTTCTCTACCTGTAAGCGAGATAAAGCATCGCTCTCATAGTTAACATGACCAGCGATGTGCTTAGCATGAAACAAAATATTGTATTTAAGAGTGCAGAAAACTAAGTGCCTAAGCAAAGCCATAACTGAATGATCTTTAGAAGTTTGCTTATTGATTATATCAACAACTGCCTGATTATCCAAAAAGAAAACAATACATTTGTTACGCATAAGCGGTCCTCAAGTCTCAAGCGCCACGACAATCGGAAAGAACTCTAGGACAGTAATATTGAGTTGTTTCCAAGTGGCGGGCCACTCTCCAAAACACCAATGTGTGCCAAATACTGCAGCATAGCCCAAGGAACCCGCCGCGTCGGTAAATAAATTGAGGTTTTGGGAAGTGGCCCATCGCAATCCAAGGAAAAAGGATTTGCCATTGTACACGCTCAAAAATTCCCGCCAGACATTGAGATCGTGTTTACATTCCTGGGTTAATCTGACGTGATGTGTGGGTTTCCAGATACCTTTAGTCAAGTCTATCAAACGGCGTAGAAAAGCACGTCTGGGAACCACAACACAGCAGACAAAATTGAGGAGCCCTATTAAAGATTGTAGCTCTTTCAGCGTGATGCTTTTACAAGAGCAAAAATCCGCCAACTGGGTTAAGCATTTGGCAAGCTTGTCCTCTGGAAAACGAGCCTCCATCAATGCCGTATCTAAAGTGATCCCTGCGAATTGCAGAGCATTGGTGGTGCCCATAATTTTCTCATCAGCTATCGGAACGCCTATACGACAGCAAACGTAAAGAAAATTATCGAGATCTACCTGACATTTTGCCTCCAAATGCCCAATAAATAAGAAGTCATCTAAAATATGGATGAGCGATGATGCGTGCAATCTATATTTGGTGATCCATTCTAACGCAGTGCTGAATGATTCAAATATATTGCACGATGACGAGCACCCCATGGGAAGGCATTTGTTAAAGTAGAATTTCCCTTGCCATTCCATCCCGAGCAATGGAAAATTGCAGGGGGCTACAGGAATGATATGAAAAGCGGATTTGATGTCTGTCTTAGCCAGAAAACAGCCCTGTCCTATTGCTTTAATGAGCCTAACAGCATCATCGATAGTGGCATATCTTACAGTGGCTAACTCTTTAGGAATACCATCAGTAACAGATAACCCCTCCAGGTAAGACAAATGATGAATTAACCTAAATTCTCTCAGCAACTTTGTGAGAACGATGCCTAGGAGCGATACCCTGAAAGTTTCAAAGGGAGGCGTATCATACGGACCCACGATTCTGCGTGCTGCGAGCTCTTTTGACCACTTACCATTCATGCTAGTAGGATTGTCCATGGTGCTCTTCAGATTTGGGGATCAGATTGCAAGGGGAGAACCAAAATATCGTATTGAGAAACCGTGAATAAAGCCTTGGATAAGATAGTCTGAAGTTACGTTGTTGTAACCCTTAAGATAAAATGCAAGACAGTCGGGCCTTACCGGTGTTGGCCCGCGGCTCAACAACCGATGCTCGTCCCTGACTGTCACTCCCAGAGGGCATGCTAGAGGTTGCGTTGCTTGTGTTATTGTTCAGTCTGTTAGTGCTGCATTGGCTTATGGGATGGACTGCCCCACATTTAAAGCAGGAGTGTTTGAAATTGCAGCCCCTGCAGAAGTGACCGGAATGAAATCTCCAACACACCCCTTTGGGAAAGGACTGAAAGGGACACTGGTTGGGCCGCCTTGCATGAAAATCATAGTTTGAGTTTGGCCGTGAGGTGGTGAGGGAGCTACGCATAGCCTGGTCCCATAATTCCCAAGCCATGTTATCCCATGGGTATCAGTCAGGTTTAGACTGGCGAAGAAATCGGAACTGCTCGTCAGAATAGCACCAGTTAGCTTGTTTTGCTGCAATGTCCCTGACCACCTCACGATACTTCATCAGAGAACTTATCGCATTAGGTACCCTAATTGTATAAACAGCTACAAACACATTAAATGTAGTCACCCATTGGTCAGTGGATAAGCTACGCCATTTTGGCTTAACGTGCTCAAGGCAAAGACTAATATAATCATGGTCATTTGCGACAGATAATCAATATTTGGACTCTTCTGGTGATACGGAGAGGAGAGACCCGAAATCAACATATTTGTTTGCCCATATCTTTGCCTTGATATGATCCGAGACGCGAGACGCGAGGTCAAACGTGACACTGGAAAACGTGCCATCCGGTTTCTCGGACGCAAAGGTTAGCCTACCCGCAGCCACGGTGTTCATCAGATCTGCAATCTCTTTTGAGGCGGCATCTTCAACCACGGTGGGCTGTGACGTGGACTGATTACTAGGTCTCTGTTCGCCAACTGTGGGAGAGATGTTGAGAGTGCTGATGCCGGCCGACTGTAAGGCCCCAGAAATCATGTTTGATATCAATTCACTCGGTGCGGTGGGGCTGAACTGTGGTGCGGACGTCGTGCTGTTAGGCAGGGACGCAGACTTACCCTCTGAACAGCGCTGTTTCGCCGATACCGCATGTGTGAAACTTTTTGACGCCTGGCGCTTAGAGGCTTGTTTAGGAGGCATGCTTATGAAAAATTGAAATTATATTACTCAAATGTAGATAAGATTAAGGCACTGTGAAGCTCAAACCTAGTGGGTGTACTCCCCTTGTTTTAGCAGGCTGGAAACACTTCAGTCAATGAGCCAAGGGTGATTAATATGTTGAAAACAAATGGCACAAACAAATCCAAGACATTTAGTAAAGGCTTATATGAAAGCCAACGAATGTCAAGTACACATAGAAGCAGGCAACATAACAAAACCAACAATCCGAGACATTTCAAAAAGGACAGTTGTCCTATAATGGCCTGAGTGTGTTGGGCACACTAATGCAGTTAAACAGTAGCCGCCAGGTGATAACACACTAATTATGCCATAAATGTCAAGTGCAAGTAATTACAAATTCCAATATATCCTGCGAAATCTGTATAAATGATACATGTAATAAAAATTTTGTAATACTACCGTTAAAAGATTTTCAGAGATTTTCCCCTAAAGACCTTACTCTTTGTCCTCACCCAGGGGCATTTGGACAGCTTATGTGTCCCCAGCCTGGGGAATTTGCCCATTTCTTAAGAAAAATACTAATGCCTGGGGGCTAGCCTGGGCAGGATGGGCTCTGCTGGAATTGACTGATGCATTACCGTGATTTACTTTCTCTTTGTGGATGAACTTGTCATAAAACTGGTATAGGTAAGTTGGAGAACATGGCCAATAATGTTGGCCACCCATTTGCATTGAATCTGTTTGACTTCATCAACAGTTAGTTCTATTTTAGTAGTTAACTGCAGTTGAATGTTCAAAAACATCTTTTTGTCCAAAAAAACTTGAGTTAACTTAGCTCGTTTGAATGGTGCGGTGGCCCATTTGATGAAAGGTGAAGAGCTTTCATTTTAAAAACACAACAGCTTTCTGTAAATCTTTATAAATCAATGCGAGATCCCACGAGATCTCCTAGAGAAAACACACAACTAAGAAGTGGCATTTATGGCTGTCTTTTCTTGTTAAAAATATAGATAAGTTTCATGTTCCGATGGTCTTTATCTAGTTGGTATCGAAGCATGTTCTGCAAAAATTAATATGTTTCCACAACACTATCATCCGATCCAAAACCTGGTCCCCTGATTTCTGCCACAGGCTCTTGCAAGTGTAGCAGTGTAAGTTCATGTTCTTTTGCCAATTGTCCCACAGTTTCAACATTGATATTGGATGATTCCTGAACCTACAAGAAAGAAACAGTTTTAGCGAAAGAATTACTCTGTCAGCAATATTTAAAATGACAACCTAATGGTAATGTCTGAACACCAGACAGGTTCTCGATGCAGGCGGATTCCACACAAGAAAACACACACACATTTTCAAGCTGCCATCGTCCTTTTTATTGCCCTCCCCACAATGCCCTAGGGCTGGGATTGCACAGGCAACCCAGTTACATTCAGTAAATCTCCCCTTTTTAAACAAACGTGATGGTACAATGAAAGGTTAGACAAAATCTGGTGTAAAGTATAAACTATAATAAACAAAGGATACAACATCCAATGTCAATAAAAGACTTCCAAAATCAAAAAAATCGTAGTCCCTTGTTTAATGAATAACGTCTTAGTTAGAGCTCCAAGTTTAGTATAGTCCTCAGCTTAGCTCAGTCTTTCACATAACATAGTCCCTAAGCCACCTTGGCTCATTTCTCTGCCATATGGATCTTCGAGATTTGCTGGTCTGTTCTGGTGCCTGAGCAACAACGGGTTGTGGTGAAGGTTCCAGCGTAGGCTTGGTCACTGGTTCTTGTGGTAAGACTTCAAGCGGTTCAGGAACAGGAAGGGTAGCTTGTTCCATTGCTGGTTGCTGAACCAGTGGCTGTGCTAAAGGTTGTATTCCTACATGCTGTGGCTGCCGAGTCTGTGGTGTGGATCCTATGAACCTCTTCACACGTCCTACACTTCTCTCAAGTTGGGTTTCTTCTCATTCAATGACCACTAGGCCTCCTTTCTTGGATACTACACTCTATTGATCTAGATCATATGTTGTAGACAGCTTGTTTTGTTTCCTTTGCAACAACAGCACCTTGTCTCCTGCTACCTCTGACTCTGCAGCTCTCCTATTTGCAGCTTCAGACCCTCACTTTTTCTTCTCTGCATCCTGATCTCGGGCCTGCTGATCAGTGGTACCTGACCTCTCCTCCTTTTCGTCGCCTTTGAACTCTGGCATCTTGGTTTGGATTTTCTGTCCATACAACAGCTTGGCAGGGCTGACACCAGTCGTGGTGTGAGGTGTTGACCTGTATGCAAGAAGATATTTCTGTAGTGCTTGTGCCACACACATTGCCTTGAGTAGCAACTTATTGAGCTGAGTATTAAATAAAGAAAATTCCAGATTAATTTTGTGTTTCATAAGGTGTGAAAAATCGATTCCAAAGCAGAAAAATTCAAACAAACCGTTTTTAGATTGAAAGAATGCAACCTCATTGGAACAAGAGCAGTGGTAAAATAATTCAGGCAGAATTGGGGTCCGCCTATTACTGCCATCCCTGTCCTTTGCACTGACGGGATCATTAACCTTGGTATTTACGAGGGATATGTCAACGCGGTGACGTTTCTGAATTTCACGAGTGATAAGCTGTCTTAACCTGCTTCTATTCGATGGAATAAATCCGCAATCAGTAATAGTATTAGGTAAGGAAAGTCTGTGAGCCAAGTTCAATTCACGAGGTTTAATTTTTCCTTAGGTGAACTGCCCAAGCTAAAAGACACATTCCTTGTTGTTGATTGTTTCTCTGAAATGCTGACTAGATTGGTAATCAGGATTATTTTCTCAACATCCAGTCTGACTTTTATTTTTTGTTTGCGTTCACGAATTTGTTTTTGTGTCTCTCATAGATAATGCCGCAATTCACTACTTCCAGGCAGCTATTGATGCTTTTCACACCACTGGAGCTACAGTTATCTTCTTGCCACTGTATAGCCCTGATTTTATGCCATTAGAAGAGCTTTTTGCTCAAGTAAAAAATTGGATCAAAGAAAATGATGCAGCATGGCAATTCTGTAGGGATCCAGAATTAATGATTGAAGATGCTTTCCTTCAAGTTACAGAAGAAGAAGTCAGAAACTATATTGAGCATGCAGAAAATTTTTAATGGAACAAACTTTTAACGCTCTCTTATTACAATAAATTATAGATCACTCAGTTCTTTCAGAAGCTTTTCCTTTTGGGCAAGGTGCTCATTATTTGAAAGAGTGCTATCATTAGTCAAAGCTTTCAGGTCTTTCAACTGTTGTAAAATGGTACTTCGTATCCGTATCTACAAAGACAAAAAAAGCAGAAGCATGTGAAAGTCCAATAAAACATGTTAACGTGCACAAATTTAATACCATGGGCTACTGTACTTTAATTGTTTTACGTACTTTACTCTCAGCGCTATCTTTGAATTGCACAGACTCATGATTGCTTGAACTGGATGGTTTGTCTTTGCATTTTTTCCACCTCCCTGTAAAAAATGGCAAGTCTAGGGGTTCATCCTCACTGTCATGAGTTCCATTTAGCTGAACACCAAAACTCCAGTGAGCTGTATTCAGTTCCTGTGTTAACTAATTAGGGAACTTAAGCAGCATGATGGCAACACCAACAAAAACGTCACTTGAAAACATAACTTTATTTTATTTGTGCTACTTAGCCATTATTTTAACTCGTTCGACTTCTACAGAAATGGTGAACTACCCAGGAACCAAATTGGTAGGGGTGGTGCTCAAGTTAAGAAAACTAAACAAAAAATTTGCCATTGTGTGAATTTGGTCATTTTACGTTGATGTTTTGCAGAGGACAGCAAAGAAATGTACCAAATTTAAAATGTACATGTAAAACTATTGTTTTTGCTCATGAAACCTTTTGTTTTGTGGCATTTTCGCTGTTGTCATTGCTTAGCTCCCTAATAGCTATGAATGCAGCTAACTGACTTAAATGGTACCAACACAAAAAACTAAAATTTTACCATGAAACATGATTAACAGCTAGCGCTGGGGCTCAAACATAACGATTTTCTTCACTACTGCATGAATACAAGATTTTTTACTTTTCTACTCAGTAAAAGCTGTAAAAGTGGCACAAAATTAACATATGTGTATGCAAGTGGACTCCGTGAGTTTTGAGTGAGTTAAATGCTAATTCACATGGCGTTATAAAAATAATTTGAAGAAAAATATTGATGAACATAATTCTTACAAACTTTACAGTGTAAAACTGAGACAAAAATGAAATCTTTTTAATAATCAGACTCCCTCATTCCTTGTACTGAGAATGTTTGATGTGATGGGCGGGAAATTTAAAGTTCCTTAACAACATCCTGGCCAAACAACGCAGTTTAAACTCTGGGAGTTTGCAATGCTGTCACAACCTTGACAGGTGTGCTTCATAACTTGACTGCACTTCTTCTTCATCATCAGTCATAATCTCAGAACTGGGTCCATGGTTAGCTACACAAAACAATAAATTGCTTAAAACCAGTTCTTGATCATCACAAGCAGAATAAAAGAAGCTTGAATTCCAGCAGTCTTCTTGAGTAACACACTCTCCTGAGTATGCAACCTAAGGAGATGGGGATGATATTCAGGATAAAATTACTATACCTTTTCTTTTCTTCCCCAATGTTGAGGTGAATGAGTTCTTAGCTTTAGGTAAGTGTGGATCGACCCACAAAGTAATCATCCCTTTTTTCACCAAGGACAATGCCTCAGCAAGTAGAACTTCCAGGTAATGGAAAACTTCTTATTTCCTTCACCGATGTAACCAAAAGTAAAGTTACAATCTGCTGCTGGCCAGAGTTCCTCTGTGCATCTCTCCAATAAGTAGGCTTTTAATCTAGTAACCTAGAGGCTTTTAATCTAGTAACCTAGAGTAAATCTAGAAGCACGTGTTGAACGGAATACGAATTGTGCGAGTTTTTGTTTTTCGCTTTTAAGACACGCAGACAAATGTTTACAGTGTTTTCTTCCATCCTACTTGTCGCACCTCAAAATAAATTAAGAACAACCCACATTACCTTTTGGTCTTGCTTTTAAGCTTGAAACTTTTATCCGGCAACCTTAATCAAAATAACTGTAGACATGAGTGCTTTACTAGAAAATATACCACTCTTAAAATTTATATGAAACTTAATCAGGGACTGGAGTGGCTTGTTTTTCAGATCCTCACTAGTGAGGATATTGATGATGGCATTTCCCACTTCTTCACCATTGTATGTGCTAAGTTTGTGTCTGGTAAGTTTATTACCCAGGCAGTGAGGCCTGGGTTTAAATTTTGGCCCTGTTTCTTTCCACATTGAGTCACAAATCGCCGTCTGGTCTCTAAAGCGCATGTGTCACCTGTGCATGCATATGGCACATGGAATTTGCAGAAGTTGTCATCGTGAAAAGTTAGTACGGATTCCATGATTTCTAGGGTGAAGAAAACACATACAAACGAACACACCGTTCGAGGTAGACTAACACTAAAGGACGCTAAGTGTTTTTGGAACGGGTCGGTCTGCACGCCTTACGAGAGATCAATTTACGAGCGAACATTTTGAGTGAATTTATCAAGAATTATGTTATACCAAAGGAGCCATCGACTGGGGCTATCAACTTGATAAAAAGCAATCTTGTTCCCAGAGCCTTCATTACCCTTGTCCAGCAGAACGGAAAACCGAAGACCTCTGGGATAAAGCGTTTTCAATAACAGGATTCTTGTTATTCCGGTCAAACTGCGCAGGCGTGCGTGTCTAGTTCAAGATGGCGTCTGATTCCTTGGCTGACTTGGAGACTCTTAGAAGGTTATCACGTTTTCCTTAAAGAAACTAGGTCAACCCGAATGAGAATTGATGAGGGAACAATACGATGCCATAAGGGGAAAATGTTCTTAGAAAAAAGGTCGCTGCTAGCGGTGTTACTAACTGGATCTGGCAAATCGTTGACTTATCAATACCTTAACTAGGACTTTTTGACTTCATCCCAAGCGGCTTCGATCCTGTACGTCAAGATTCTGCTGTACTCGTTGTGTCTCCTCTAAGCGCAGTAATGAGAGAGCAGCTAGACAAGTTGGAAGCGTTTTTTACGTCTGCATTCTGCAAAGTAAGCTTATCTTAGAGAATCAAGGTAAACAAAAAGTAACAAATATTCCGAGAAATCAGCATGTGTAGTTTGCTTTTTGCACATACAGAGGTCTCTGTTTATATCAATAGTTTGGCAAAAATGCTTAGAACATTGAGAGGAGTTTAACAGGATAGCCCAAGCCGTAGTTCATTTGGTTCTGCAATGGTGCCGGTTATTTCTTATCATTGTTTTCAATAGCTATGTCATGTTTTACATTTAATGATTTATAGGAATTTAGTGACTGTTTGGTACAAAGTGTTTTTGGATTTGACAACATTGTCCTTCTAGTTCCATATGTTTTTACAACTGTATTTATAGCAAGTTCAAGTTGTTATTTGTATTCTGCAGTCTATTGAGCAGTGATAGCTGCAATACTTAATTATATTTGATGTTTGCATGTACCAGGTTGGCACAGGTCAGGAAATGGTCAGGGAAAAAATTCTTCAAGGTCAGGGAAAGTAAGGGAATTTTATTTGGATTCAGGGAAAATTGGCATTTTGAAGAAAAGTCAGGGAAAATTGAATTAATACCATTGAAGGCTGGAAGAAACATTTGGGGTCACTGTGATCTCAACAATATTTTTCCTTATATATGAAGATGGAAAATTTGTTGAAAAATATCACACTTTATGGGCAAGTGGAGGATGAAGCCACTACTAAACCTGACATTTTGCATTTCTTTGGTCAGGGAAATTTTATTTTTATCAGGGAAAAGTCAGGGAATTTTGAAAAGGATGCCTGTGGCAACAATGTGTACCTGTATTTTAATGTATCAATGAAATAATTATTTTCAGTTAAATATTCCAATCAATATCCAACTCTTTACCACACTGTACTTAGGCAAGTGACCTGATTTGTGAAGTAATTATTTATTAAAAGTGGAGAAGTCTTTAAGTTATGTTCTTGAAAAAAATATATTGATACATAAAGGGGAAGTATCACCAAGATTTTGACCTAACTTGGTCAAAATTACTTAGGAACAAAATAATTCTAAAAATGAAGAGAAAAGAATACAACAAAATGATTGCATGAAAGAGGAAGTATTTATGATTTGTCCATGTTCTAGAAAGAAAGAACTTGAAAAACATTAGCCTAAAATTTTTCAAGTTTAGGTTCATTCTAAATCTATTTATTTACTGATCAGAGACACTTCGCGCAATTTAATACTCTGCTTTACATACGTAATACTTTTTTTTCCATCACATTCAGGCTAGCCAGTGCATCTTTTTCCTATTTTTTAATGGCTAATTAAGTAGCACAGTTACAAAATTTAAAATGGATTTATAGCCTTGCATGTTTCAAAGGTAGATGTAGTATAAAGCTATTGGTGTATGTGACTCTGGTGTTTAAAATTAACAAAAATATGTTAGGGACAGTCATTATTTCTTTGTTCTCTGTTGCTTAGTGGATTTCTGGTCATAGCTTAGATATATGTTTCCATGGTTTTCAATGATTTTGTATCGAATCTGTTGTATCCAGTTATACAAATGACAATTGACAATAATTATTAATTCCCCATTGCTCTTCAATTATTTTTCTTATTTATACTCCAATGTTAAATAAACTGAGGTTGTTATCACAGTGAGAGCTAAGAAGAATAATTTTAAAATCCAAATGTCTCCGTTGTCATGAATATGTACATTTGTGTCAATGTTGCTGGACTAAAGCAGTGGATTGAGATAGAAGGGGTGTAGAGAGGCTATCTTTGTCCATTAAAGTAGTACTGATTTTCCTAATTTTTGAAAGAAAGTTCCTATTTTTCAATAGTGTGTTTCCTATTTTCCTATTTTTCTGAAAAACCATGCTGCTGGACACCCTGCAATAACTGAGGAGAATGTACTCCCTTTGTAATTACATATGCAAATCGTTAGACACTCAAGTCTTCTCGGATGAGGACAATAAACCATATGCCCCGTCTCCTGCATCTTCAGTGTTGCATGGTTTAATAGCAGGTGACATTAAAGAACCCACACACTTATCGCAAAGAGTAGGGCACGTAGTTCCTGGTGTTGTGGTCTGGTCTTGTGTTACAGGTTGGTGCTTTACATAGGGTTAACCTTACTGCACCTTTAACCCTTGGACAGAATTGTCCAAGAAAAATTACTATGGCATTTGCAAAGATTGGTTTCCTTACAAATTAGTTTAATATTCCCCCCAGTGCCAGTACTTGCACTTACAGGAACTGCTATGAGAGACACAAAGTGTGAAATAATCATGGGGCTATCAAATCCAGTGGTCATTCAATGTAATCCAAGCAGGGAAAATAACTTTTATGTTTCTCATGTCAGTGCAGTCAGGGGAGATAACAAATAAGGTGAAATTTTAGACCCAGTTGTCACTGAGCTGAAATTAGAAAAGCTAAATATGCCTCTCACCCTATTTCCCTGTTGTGGCTAATATTAAAATCAAAAACTTTATTGATTTTGAACTCAATGGTATGTAAACACAAAGTCAGAAAATTAAAAACATTATGCCATCTTGCAACTTTACAAACCTCACAATTACACAGACCAAAATTTACATTTCTTGGCTGGTTCAGTGGCTGAAGGTGCCCGAATAGATTCTGGAAGAATTGTATAAAACCTCGGTGTCGACCTGCGTTTGATTCCTTTGAATTGTGTTACCCACTTTGATTCTCGTTCTTTCGCCGCAAAAGGACTTTTCTCCGTCTCCTCCCCCTCTTGTGAGTTTTCTTGTTCGGTACAAGACCTCTGACACAAGTTGTTCTACTCAGAAAATTGCTACAGTCGAGTGTGATGATAATTAATTTCAACCAATTTTCCTGTGCAAGACCATCACTTTCACTATAAACACTGAGACCAGATACCTTCACTGTAACACTCCAAAGGTTCTCGCTCTCAAATCTAGCTCCAAACAAATCAATCGGATTGCTGAAATATTTCAGCATCTACAAACACGTTGATTTAGAAATTGAAGTGATTTCCCAGTGTTTCGTACGCCTTGTTCGTGCTCGAAGCGATCGTACTCAGAGTTTGTACATACATCGCGGGCGGTTTAGAATTGGAAATCTGGGAACAAATTTACTGTTTTTCAACTTCCGGTGCAACTGCACAAGCTCTCTTTATGGCCAATGAAATATCAAGCTGAAACACTATCCCAGAGGTCTTCGGTTTCCCGTTCCGCTGGACAAGGGTAACGAAGGCTCTGGGAACGAGATTGGATAAAAAGCATCTTCAGAAGTGTCATTGTATTTTTAGATGTGATCGTGAACCAAGCAGAATCCCAGCATGAACTCAAGAACGTCTGAGCAACAAGAGCAGAAAGGTTAGAGAATTTGTTTGCAAATGTATCTGTTCGAGTACACCTAAGTAAAATGCTCTGAGAAACTTCGTAAAGTATAATAAAGATAAAATCTCAAACTAGACAATATTCTCTCATTATTTTCTTGAAACAGTTATGTGTCTTTTCAAGAGTGAAACTCATGTAGCGAATTATTGCACATTTAAGCTGAAAGAAACTAATGTATGATGATGTTGACCCCAGCAAAACAATTCTTGGCTTGCACTGTCACGCAATCCTGACGCAATAAAAAATTTATTCGAAAACCATTTAGTGGATAAAATCAAGAAATTGTGATGTTATAGGAAATTAATAAAGATGACACTCATCTAACTTTTAAGTCTGTTCGTTTTCCCAAGCTCAGATATTCATCGAAATATTTTGCACAAATTTACAGAGACCAGAACATTTAGCTCAATTGCAATATAGCTAGTGCTTCTCAGTATAACGACTGCCTGAGTACACGCAGCAAAGCATCTAGTCTACATAATAAAGAGAAAATTACATGGTGGCACGAAGATACGAAATATATTTTCTTGTGTTAAAAACAATATTTTACTCACTCACATTGTTTTTACCACTCAAAAATATTCATATCTTGGCGCTACCGTGTAATATCCTCTCTGTCTAAGCCTGAAATTACCATCACATATCTATCATGTATAAGACTTGAGGATTTCAGTACAGTGATTTTTTGTCCACTGTAAAAGAGATCATATAAAAATTCTGACTTTAAAATTTCAGATGTTTATTTCGGACGTTTTATTTTCGGACAGACAAATCTCCAACAAAAAATTTCAGACATGCTGAGACAGCTATAAAATTCAATTCACACCTTAATAAGATACAAGCAATAATTCCTGCATTCTGATTGGTTAAGAATGTGTCAATTAATCCCAAATCAGTGCAGTTTCACCTGGGCAAAAAAGTCAAATTGAGTGCAAAACAGTGAAATTGAAAATGATTGACAGCTTCTACAAAATTGAGCTGGGACAAACAAAATGGTGGACAGAAATTTCAATGAAGAATGAAACTTGTTACCTGAATTTTAATACAAGACTGCATAACAAAGAAAAGTACACAGCCCAGCAAAAATTACTAAACTAGTTGTCGTGAAGTGTGTAACATAAGAAATATGTACTATGAATAAGACTCCTGTACATTTTGAAATTCTTCTTTGATTCTAACGATTCACTTAAAACCAAAATAACAAATAGAAAAATTAATAAATATGAATGTAAACTTAAATAAACTGAAAATACAACAATTCTAAAAACAGCAAAAAATAGGAAGGAAAAAAACGAGATTACTTACAAGATCTGTATGGCACTCCGGAACTGACAATGACTGAATACAACTAAAAACGACAACACTATAAAACGGAATTTTGAACCACAATGATAGACTTAACAAGGTTACGTGATAAACAATAGACGATTACATAACACAATGTGAAAAACTAATTTGCACTTAAAAACTGCACAAGAAAAGTACACAAAATTAACCTATAACAACAAAGACAAAAACAAAAAGAAGACAACCAATAGCGGAAAAATTTAACTCTCGTGGCTACATAGCCCCCCTAATTGACTAGTGAAGCCTACAGTTCATTACTATGGCGTAACTATTCTCAGACACAAGAGTAAGTCCTCTTGATCATCCTTCACACTGCATTTTCTGATGAATTCAGTCTCTTCATTTAAGCTCTCTTCTCTCCTAAGAAGCACAGTTTGGTTATTGGCCTTTTCACCTTGGCTGATCAGACATTTCCATCTTTTCCCATGAAAACTTCAGTTACTGCACCTAACGGCTATTTTTTTCGATGGATTTTGTCCTCTGCAATCATAACTAGATCTCTGGTCACTGAGCAACGGCAAGGTTTAGTCCAGTTCGCTCTCTCTTGAAGGGTCGGCAAGTACTCTTTCAACCTGCATCTCTAGAATATATTGGCCATGTACTGGACTTGACGCCACCGTCAGTTGCTGTACATTTCTTTGTTGAGGACTTCAGGTGGCAAATTTGGGTTGGCTCTTAACAACAACAGATGATTTGGTGTTAGGGGGTCCAGGTCCTTTGGGTTGCTACTGCCATTTAAGATCCCTTCAACCTCGCTCATCAATGTTAGGAGCATTTTGTCAGAGACAAGTTGTTGTCCTAGCAAAGCTCTCAGGATCTTGTGAACGGATCTGCTCGTACACTCTGAGGCACCCCCCATGTACAAGGCTGCAGGTGGATTAAATTTTCATGTGATATTCTTTTGATGAAGAAACTGATGGATCGATTCTTGATTCCAGTCACTCAACAGCTCGTATAACTCTCTCTCCAGCTTGGAAGTTTGTCCTGTTGTCACTATAAACGGTAGTTGGACATCCTTGTAAATTGATGAATCTTCACAATGCATTTAAGAAGGAATCAGTATCAAGTGAGTTTACGACTTCTATGCGAACGGCCCTGATAACCAGGCAAGTAAATAGGCATCATAGTATTTCACATTCAAGCAACCTTGACGTACATAAAAGGGTTCAAAGTAGTCCACACCTACATTGGTGAATGGCGGATCTCCTGACATCAGTCTTTCCTTTGGTAGGTTGGCCATCAACTGTTCTCCATGCACTGCACCTTGTTTCTTACTCTGGAAACAGCTACTGATCACTCTTCACACAGCTGAACATCTCTTGATTATCCAATAAAACTGATGCAAACTGGACAGTACATAATCTTGCCCAAGATGGCCAGTTTTCTGTTAATGCTGAGAAATAACCAAATCTGTAGCGTGGTGATGATAGGGAAGAATAATTGAATGTTAAGCCTCATACACGATTGAGGCATTTTACAATCGGCCTCTAACTCTTAGGATTCCGATGTCAGCCAATAATGGATGAAGTTTGCGCATGTAAGCTGGCACCTTTAGGTTCTTTAACTTTGAAGTTACTTGGCCCAAAGGCTTTGATGAACTGATTCTTTGCATGGCTCTAATGATGTCTGGAAATGACTTCCTTTGAGCAAGGTTGATAACTTTCCTTTTTGCAAACTGAACTTCTTCCAGGGACAGGACAGGTTCCTTTTCTAAACAGCACTGAGGTCTGAAGTTAGTGGAACCACCACGGTATCTTTCAATGAACCATGTTTTGAATCTCAATAGCTAGGCCACAGCTCTTCTTAATCTGTCCCAAGATAAGTAGCTCTATCAACTAAGAAAAAAGTTCTTTGCCTCGATGATGAGTTGACAACTGTTTGTAGAGCTGAGTTTCACATTTGTTCTCTGGATCGTCATCTGATAGTTCTGGTCAGCGAATTGTAGCATCAGAAGGCCAAAACTCTTCCGACTTCTTCAATAACTCAGGACACTCGAATATTGTGTAATTAGTCATTTGCAAGCAAGTGATCAGGGTAAGGTGATATGTAGTCTGTCCAGGTGTCAATATTAAAGGGTGATTTAATGTCCAGTAACATTTACAATCGGCTGGAGAGTGCTCCCCCGGCAAGCCTTGCGAACATGGGCACGCTTGCAGTCGGTCCCTTCATGGCAAGAATTGCGCTGGAACAAGTTGCAGCCTTCTTTGCCGGTGCTGGTGAACCATTTCTCATTAAGTTTGCTGCCTTGAGTCTGGGTGTTGGCAAGGGCCTAGTCTTCTTCGCGCTTTGATTTTCTTCCAACACGGGTTTGGCACGAAAAAGAGAATCACGTACCAAATGGTTCGGTGATTTACAATGCTGGTAAGAGATGCCTTCCTTCCTGATGGCGGACGAATCGAGGATTTTCATGTGCAATGTCATGTCAACGGTGTTGAAGCGTGCAGATGTTTTGAGAGTTAAGGTGAGGTAAAATTGGACATTGTAATTGTACACAGCGCTACACATTAATTTCCTGTTCGCTTTCTGAGTCACGTCCCAATGGTGGGCAAGTTCCGTGTAACAACGTGGTTTGACATCCACAACAAGTGCCTTGTAAATGCTCCATGCTTTGAGCCACAAGTCGAATGATTCGATAGTTAAGTTCTGGGTTGCGCTCGCTTTCCTGATCGCCGGTTCCAGAGATAACATTGCCACATGTGTCATGCTTAACTTTGGGACCTGGAAGGAGATCGATAAAATTAACATAGGCGCTAGCTTTTACAGCTTTCAGTATGGTACCTGAAATTTGATGGCCAGAGCCACTGTTGGGGCCTGATGGAGGTTGCTGTTCTTCCTGAAGGGAGTTGATGTCATTGCTGTCGGCACAAGCGGAGGGTTCGTGTGTTAATGCACAGGCCCCAATTTCATACTCGGTTGTTTTTAGTTTGGTTACAGTGTCCCGTAGTGTTTGTTGCTCAAACTGCAAGGCTTCAACTTGGCTCAACAAAGCTCGTATGGGTTGGAGCAAGGTGTATTGCTTATCGCTAGAAAGAGGAGCGAATGATTTCTCCTCTTCGACGAGTGATGTGTCATCCATGATGCTGTCGCTATCAGGATCTGGTTCTTTGGGTCCTTCACAGTGCTTTTCCATTGCTGCAAAATTGTGAAGGTCTTTTGGTGTTCCACAACCGGGGCACTTATTCTTGCATTTGGATTTGTGTAGAAGAAAAAAGTCAATGTGGACTTGGTGCAGAATGGACTTGTAAGTGCAGGAATTCAGAATGCTCTTTGCACCATATTTCGCGCTCATTTCACACAACTCCTAAAGAAAACCGCATTTATGGAATCAATAGGGAATTAGTTCTTGGACTGAGGCTTATAGGATGCGGACATTCAGCTGCAGAAAGGCTCATGAGTGTTTTGAATCTATATAGTCCAGTAGGGAGAGCCCAGTGGTCTTCCCACACAAAGGCGTTGCTAAAAGTCGCCAATGAGCTTTTGGATACAGAACTTTCAAACGCCACCCTCAAAGTGAAATGATTTAAAATAGCAAATGGAAGTCTTGCAGTGGAAGGTACTGAGCCAAGTGATCAGGAACTTCAAAAACTATTGGTTGAAGCCGGAGTTTACATAGATGGCTCATGGAGCAGTAGGGGTTGGAGTGCTCAAGATGGGGTCATAGCAGCTGTATCTGTTAATACCGGAAAAGTCTTGGATTTTGTTTATCTAACAAACTCGTGTACTTCATGCAACCAGAAAGAGAGGGAACTTAAGGAAGGTACCATCTTTAGGAGGCAATATCTCAAGTGGTACCTTGCACACGAAGAAAATTGTTTCATGAATCACGAAGGCAGTGCTCAGGTTAGTTTTCATTGCTACTGTAATTTTGTTTTGCAATTGCAACAGCTATTGGTCACCATGACAATTATGCACCATGTCAATTCCAGTAGTTCCTAGTTTTTAATCTTTATCTAGTTTTTCTAGTTTTTTTCGGCTCATTTTACATTATTATACTTCTTAGTTTTTAATCATTTTAATGGGCTGGTGATCATATATACATGTAACCTGCACAATATTCACAATATTCAATATACAATATTCATGTAAATTATTATTCTTATTCTTCTTATTATTATTATTGTTATTATTATTTATTATTATTATTATTTTAAGTCCTTAAAGTCTTGCCGCTTTTAACTTATGGTGCCGAGTTCAATCCATGAGCCTAGGGCAGTCATAAGTCTGCTGGATTACTTGATGGATAGAGTCCTCCTAAGTATGTGAGCAGTTCCAAGGAGGACAGTCTTCTGTAGCTCTGTTATTCTAATATTGCCTGGGATGTTGCCGATGTAGTTTTCTGTTCCCTTCTTGACAAGCCCAAAAGCTCCAATGATCACTGGGACAGTTGTTGTTTTCATTCCCCACGTTTTCTTGATTTCAATCTCAAGATCTTTGTACTTTGTGAGTTTTTCCATTGTTTTCAAGGAGGTGTTCCTTTCTTTGGGGATGGACATATCGATAAGCAGACAGGTTCTTTCCTTGTCTTTCACCATTATGTCTGGTCTGTTTGCTTTTATCTCTTTGTTGGTTTGGATTGGCATGTCCCAAAGTATAGTCGCTGTTTGGTTTTCTGTCACAGTAGCTGGTTCATGGTTGTAGTGTTTATCTTGTACTTTGATGTTATAGTGTTTGCATATTGTCCAGTGGAGATATGCTGCAGCTTTATTGTGTCTTTGTATGTACTCTGTCTTGGCAAGTTCAGGGCATCCGGAGACAAGGTGGTGAATTGTTTCTTGAAATTGCCCACAGATTCTGCACATTGGGTCGGTGCCATCTTTCAGGATCTTGTTTCGGTAATAGTTGGTCTTAATGCATTGATCTTGGGCAGCAATAATGAAACCTTCTGTTTCTGATTTGAGGCCAGGTGTACTCAGCCAATTGTGGGTTTTCTCTTGGTCTACAGCCTTCTCTTTTGTTCTTTTTGGGTACTGACCATGCAAAGGCTTTTCTTCCCATTTGCTCTTGAGTTGTTCTAAAGCTTGGTGTTTGGCTTTCAGCTTGACCCTTCGGGCATAGGTCGTGGCTGGCTCATTCTCTGCCACTTCAGCTTCTGGTAAACTGAGTTCTCGCCCGTATTTTGCGGCTTGATGGTGTATGGACATTGTTTTCTTGCTGCGGTCATGATCCCTTGCAATTTTGAGGAGGTAATCGTCTTTGTTGTTGAGATATGTGTTTAGGCCAATTGTAGTTGTTTTGTAAGTAATTTCTAATTGTACGAGACCCCTTCCACCTGCCTTTCTAGGGATATATAGCCTGTCCACGTCAGCTTTTGGGTGGTGCATTTTTGCCATTGTCAAGAACTTCCTTGTTTTTCTGTCTAACTTCATAAGTTCTTCCATTTTCCAGTTTATGATGTTGAAACTATAAGTGACGACTGGGACGGCAAGAGTGTTGATTGCGTCAATTCTGTTGGCAGCATTAAGTTCAGATTTGAGCACCAGGCGAATTCTACAGTAATACTCCTTTGAATTTTCTCTTTCATCTTGGCATGTTGGATCCCATCTCCTTCTTTCACACCAAGGTATTTGTAGGTGCCTTCCTGCTCGAGGTCTTGTATGGTGATGCCAACATCGAGTTCGATGTTTTCGGTTTTTGCCAGTTTGCCTCGTTTGAATGTAACTTTGGCGCACTTGTCAAGCCCAAAATCCATTCTTATATCATCACTGAAGCCTTTGACAATTTTAAGTAGGCCTTTCTGGTCTTCATCAGACTTGGCATAGGTTTTCAGATCGTCCATGTAAAACAGGTGATTGATGCTTGCATTGCTTATTTTGTATCTGTAGTTACTCTCATTCAAGAGAGAGGATAAAGGTGCTAAAGCTATGCAGAAAAGAAGAGGTGAGAGGGAATCTCCTTGAAAGATACCGCTGTTTATTTTTATTTCACAAGAAGATATTGTTCCCTTATTATAATTAAGCGTGACGGTTGTTTTCCATTTGGTCATACTTGCTTTGATGAAATCTTTCATTTTTGGTGATATCTTGTAGATTTCAAGACATTTTAATATCCAGCAGTGGGGAACAGAGTCAAACGCTTTCTTGTAATCCACCCAAGCTGTACTTAGGTTTTTCTTTCTTGTCTTCATATCTTCCAATATAGCTTTGTTGATGAGGAATTGGTCCTTACAGCCATAGCTCCCTTTTCTGCAACCTTTTTGTTCGGATGGTAGTAGGTTGTAATTCACAATATGGCTATAACATCTAGCTGACAAGATGGATGTTAAGATCTTGTACATTGTAGGAAGACAAGTGATGGGCCTGTAGTTTTTGGGGTTTGCTGTGTCCTCAGTTTTTAGAAGGAGGTAAGTGATACCAGTTGTTAGCCAGTTTGGGCATTTCTCTGGGTTTTCGATGCAGATGTTGTAGGCATTAGTCAGATCTTTGTGTAAGGCTGTCAGTTGTTTAATCCAGAAGTTGTTATTATTATTATTATTATTATTACTATTATAGTCCCCCCCTATCCACCCGGCATGAGCAATGCTAAAAACAAAATGGGTTTTGGTCACTGTTTTGTTTAAAAATTACCATAAGAAATTAGGATACATGATAGCTACTTTTGCTTCACTACTTTGGCAAATCATTACAGCCATATGGTATTTTGATGTGCACAGTTCATAAGTGTATAAGGCTGAAACATGACATTGAAAGTATGACAAACAAAATGGAAATAATTTTTATTAAACTGATCATCTCAGGTAGCTTTAGAATAGAGCTTTTATACTAAATCAATTCTGCATATTATGTTATGAAAGGTGCATATATGGGGAAAGTTATGGGAGTTGAGGAATTCTCTTTTCATTGACTGACTGAAGTATTTATTTCCCTACTGTGTTCTTTGTTATAGGCAAAGCAGAGGACACATGACGCCTCTATGAGTGCTCACTTTGCAAGCATGGAATGCACTACATCCCATTTGTTGGGGGTGGTGATAGCAAAGTAATCCTAGTGTCACAAAGTCTGAACCGTATGGGCCAGGTGTCTTCATCCCCAAGGAAGATTGTATTGGCGATGTGACAAAGAGAATGGGAACTGCATCGAGAAAGGTTGTAACAGATCACAAAGGTAATATAATTTGCTTGTACAAGAAAAAATTTTCTTTGTTACTTGCCGAAACATTATGAACAGGTACTGTACCCTGTAAAATACCTTAAGTTTAAAGTCGTACAGTACTGTGCAAAAGTAATGAGAGTGAAATTCGTCGAATTATGTTGCTTTTCGGTACTCTTCAACGCTATTCAACGAATTTTCGAACGAAACGATATGTCGACGAAATATTCGCGAAATATCGTGGCTACTATTGTTCTTACCCTGAGCAAATTTTCAGACCACGTTACGAAAAGTCGTTCTGCCTGTAGCAAATTTTCGAACGAAGTTTCAACGAACGTAGTGAATTTTCGTTTTAGATTTGTTAAAGTTCAAATGATATTTCGTTAATTGTTTTTCTTCCCTGAATTCTCCCGGGACTTTAATGGCTCCTACGCTATTCAGTGGACATCACAACCATGTTTGTATATAGTTGAACTTTAAAGTTCGCATTGTTAGTTTATCCGCAGCAATCATGCCGAAGGTATCAACTTATACGCGTAAGCGAATCCAATCTCTTCACGAACAAAATCTTCATCCAGTTGAGATATTCAAAACGTTAAAGGAAGATCTAGCAGTTAGTTATCAGAGTGTGGCGAGAATTATAAACAAGCTAAAACTTACCGGTTCCACGAACAACCTGCCAAGATCAGGTCAGCCTAGAAAGGTAAACCCTGAAGCCAAAGCATTCATTGAAGAACAGATGAGAAGAAACGACGAAGCCACCAGCTGAGAAATCCAGAAGAAGCTTGCCAAACGTGGGTTAATAGTTCACGCGTCAACCGTCCGACAATCCCGCAAAGAACAAGGTTGGACTCTGCAACAAACAAGATACTGCCAACTGATCAGAGAAGCCAACAAAGTCAAGAGACTGGAGTTTGCCCGGCATGTTCTAGACTCTGGAGATACATTCGATAATGTCATCTTCTCTGATGAGTGCTCCATCTCTCTTCAGCAGTTTCGCCGCACGTGTTATTGAAAGGTTGATGAACCAGCAAAGAGAAAGCCAAAACCTAAACACCCGCTTAAGGTTCATGTCTGGGCTGGCATCAGCAGGAGTGGTGCCACGGAAATCTGTATTTTCGAGGGAATAATGTAGGCCGATCTGTACTGCAACATTCTTGAGGACACTCTGATTCCATTCATCAACGAGACTTTGCCAAACCCTGGTTTTATGCAGGACAATGATCCCAGACACACCTCGAGACGTGCCCAGGCCTTTTTCGATGAGCATGGCATCAACTGGTGGCAGACCCCTCCTGAAAGCCCAAACCTCAATCCAATTGAGAAAATTTGGCATGAACTGAAGTTGTAGCTTGAGTCAAAAGTCAAGCCCCAAACGAAGGAAGAACTTATTGCCGGCATTCAAAAATTTTGGAACAAAAGGATGGATAGAGCCAAGTGTGGGCGTTACATCGATCATGTCCTTCAGAAGACTGTTCCAGCTGTTGTCGTGGAGCGTGGCGGTGCAACAAAGTATTGAAAGTTTTTAATAAGCTTTCAGAACAAAAACGGCTCCTTTAGGAGCCACCAAATCTGAGAAAAGTCAATGGCCAATAAAAAAGACTACTTCTTTCCGATCAGAACTTTGATTTTCATGCAAAATTCTCTCCCCTATTCCCACTCACCACCCCTTTTGTTATCCTAGCTGCTTACTTCTCACTCAGAGGTAAGAGTAGTAACAAAAATCAGCTGCTTACTTAAGCGCGGATGAAACTTCAGGTAATTTCATTGGGTTGGGGTTATTAACAATTGAACTGTATATTTTACTGGCGACTGCTGTAAGGGTTTTATTTCCATGACTGTTCGTGTGTGTAAATAAGCAACATGTGGTTCGGCTGAAAAGAAGTCGTAAGTTTCCAAAAACAGATTTGAAAACATTCGAAGTACATGTAGGAATAATTCTTAAAGATCAAATTACTATTGACACAGAAAAACGTGCAAAACAACATTGTTATTATTTGTGACCTTCCATAGGAAAACACGTCTTATCGAACATTTCAATTTGGGCCAAACGGTGTTTCAAACGCCCTCAAACGGCGTTTGCAAGGCGTTTGCAAAGGGTTTGGAAAAAGTTTGAAACGCTTTTAAAAGGGTTTGTAAAGCATTTGAAAGGGTTTGGAAGGAGTTTGTAAAGCGTTTGAAAGCGTTTTAAAGGAGTTTGTAAAGCGTTTGAAAGGAGTTTGTAAACCTTTTGAAAGGAGTTTGTAAAGCGATTGAAAAGAGTTTGCAAAGGGTTTGAAAAGAGTTTGCAAAAGGTTTGCAAAGCGTGTGCATGGGCCTTGCAAAGGGTTTGCAAAGAGTTTGAAATCGTTTGCCTAAGGGTTTGTATGCTAATAAAAGCCATCTTAGTTATAATTTTCATAAAACCTCAGTACATTAAACCCTTCGGAGCGTTTTTATTCGGCTTCGGTGGTTTTGACAATCGGTCGTTTGCTTCTAATAGTGATCCCGTACGAAACTTCTGAGCGAGACACAGTCGAGATTCTGGCCCTAAAAATGTCTCGCTAATGAGCGAGACACAACCTGATGATAATCAGGCTGACAGGAGCGATAAAAATTGAACGATAAGGTCATTCATACATGCAACAATTCGTATGTTAATCAAACTTTCGGTGTGTTGATCTACTTAATTGTGACAATCATCTAGCTAAAGTTACAAGTTCACCTCAATGATCAAGCCTTAACTACTTCCATTTCTTGTGGTAGTAAGATTACACTAGCTGCATATTAACACGAAATCCCTTCATTTTAAAATTATCTCTTCAAGAACATCGAAACCCTTTCGGCACAAACACACCGCCGTTACACATTCCATTCCAAATCACAGACACGGAAGAAGATTTCCTTCCTCCAGCAAAGAATGAGTTGATGTTTTCCCGACACAAACACAGCACAAAAAGAAGACACGATGAGATTTTCCCGCTTTCCCGCAACATGTAGTGTCAATCATACATGTCAGGTTGTTCGAATCAATGAACGTCGAAACTGAACGTGCGGGATAGTTTACAATAGATAAGCTTAGTAAACATTCCGGGTAAATACCGCAGCCATACTTTTGACAATTTCGGCAAGGCACAAGCTTATTTCCGAATTTGTAAACATATTTATGTAGTACATTTTAAAAATAACACCCGGTTGTTTGATGTAGCGAATTCGTGACAAGGTTCATTCGCGAAATCTGTCAAGCGTAAACAATCACGACCGTCGAGCTATTATGCAAATTTCGGCTTGTCGGTTGTTTGTGTTCGCCGTGCAATGTTTGGATCGAAATTTCAACAAATGCTCAAATAATATTTAAGATGTAAAATTTAAAATTCATCTTTTACCTTTCTCTTTGTGTCTGCGAGAAAACTATGGTGAACATTTGCTTGTATGACCGGCGAGAAGTTTTCATTCACGTCAAATCAGCTGATAAATCATAAACACAGGCGACCAAAACACAAACTGACATCACGCGCTCGTGCATTCTAAATACATTTCTGCACTTTCCCATCATACTAAATAACTATATATAAATCTTTTTATCTTGCTACTTATGTTAAAAAAACAGTTAATTACTGACCATAAGGTATTGAAAACTAATCATTGCTAAGTGCGTTTTATTCCTTGCGGACTAGTTCCGCCGGCGCTCAAGAGAAGCGTTTGCCAAGGGTTTGCGAAGCGTTTGCAAAGGGTTTGCGAAAAGTTAGCAAAGGGTTTCTGAAGCGTTTGAAAAGGGTTTGAGAAGCATTTGCAAAGGGTTTGAGAAGCGTTTGACACGCTTTGCAAACCGTTTGACAGGCGTTTGCAAAGGGTTTGAAAAGCGTTTGAAATGCTTTCCAAGCATTTGTAAGGAGTTTGCGAAGGGTTTGCAAAGCGTTTGAAAAGAGTTTGCAAAGCGTTTGAAACGCTGTCAAACCCCGTTTGTGAGGCGTTTCAAACGCCCTAAAAACGCTGTTTTCAATAAGACGTGTTTTCCTATGGAAGGTCACATTTCTTCAAATGTATTAAATGACTAATCAATGCAGAAATGAGGTTGAAAAGCATCTGCGGCTCACTTAAATGACACAATAGATCTTTCTGTGAAACCAACTGAGAAAAGCCATCCAAACTGACAGAATCTTTTATTTTTTTTTATTCAAAGTGCTCTCAGTAAAAAGAAAACGAACGCCAAACGCATGCACTTACGTTGTACTGAAGCAAGTGCGTTTGCAGTGTTCTTTTCTTTTTGTCATAGTAGTAAATGAACTTACATCATATTTGCAAAACTAATTTGGCCGTTGTGACTGTGGTTTGGCTGAGAAAAAAAGGAAAGTTTTCAGAAACAGATTTGAGATCATTAGCAGTGTGACCGAGGCAGGTTCTGGTGTTGTTAGTGAACAACGAAACAGACTTGTAGCCACAATAAAATTTATTTATGCAGGAATACAGAAATTATACAAAAGGAAAAAAAAGGGTGATTGCAAACTGAAAAGAATAAATTAAAATAGCAAATCACTAAAAATATTACAATAACATAATCAAAATATAATACAGAAATAATAGTAAAACTTGAGTGTTACAATGAGCATTCACTAAATTCCTACAAAGCATTGCATGACACTGAGTAAAATATTAATCCTCTTATCTGGCACTAATAAAAAGCTATTCTTAGAACTAAATGTGAATTAACTGAAAACAAGTGAAACATAAACCAAATAATAGCTCAAAACAGCAAAACAATGAAATAAACTGATCTTGCTAGCAATTTGAATAATTGTCCGACATAAAACTAAGAAAACTGTAAACTTGTTACTTTGTGTCAGGACAACATCTGTCATCATAGCTGGGTTAAACAAAGCTAGACTAACAGTGAAATATCTAATTTCAACAATGAACTCAGCACTAAAATGAGTCTTATGTAGAGACAAATACAATGTTTTGGAAACTACACATACAATGAATCCTAGATACAATTTGGACATGAATCAACAGAGGATGCAAGCAAAGATTAAACAATTGGTTTAAGATAAGTACAAGTTGACTGTAGTTTTGAACTTAAAACCTAAACTTTAGACATAATAACAAGGTTAAATGTGACATACCAAAATCCTGAGTGAAACGAATCACTAACTTAGGTCACAAGGAACAGTACTTGATCAAGGGGTCCTCAACTTGAAAGTGCAGGTCTTGAACACTTTGAACCACTGAATTAAACTAACTGCACTTCTTTTATTAGGAAACAAACAATAGAAGGAAATTCTCATGATTCTAGTACAAGGTGTGGTGGTGTGACATATAGGAAATTCATGATGTAAATCCTGTGTGGTTAGGTTATGTGGGTTGATTTGATAAAGAAAGGAAATAGTTTCTACCAAACTGAAATTCTAAATTTGTGCTAAAAATGCATTGTCATGTTTTTGTGAACCTGGTCACACACTCCCCTGCTTAACACTGTCGTCCACGACATGTGTATTAATAGTTACTAAATTCTAGACATAGAGTCCATACAAAATTAATAAAGTCGATATAACTAAATAAATTGAGAGTTCATTGACTGTAATAGTTATGGAACTTGTTACTGCAGTTTTTGGTTGCTTAAACCTGTTCTTGTGTTTTCCAGCGGTTTTCCTCTTTGTTCGTCTAGGTGGTATAGGAGATGTAGTTTCTGGAACAAGGGCTTCTGCTGAAGGTACAGGTTCTGTATCATTTTCAACGGTAGGTACTCTCTCCTCTGAACAGGCTGGGTCTGCACTGGTCTGGCCTGTAGGTCCTGGTCCATTAGAGGGTTCTGGGGCTACCTTTGTGCATTCTTTGGGTAGAATTAACACAAGCTCCTCATCTGAATTATCCTCCTCATCTGCTTCACTACTAGGATCTAAGGATTTAGATTTTCTAACAGGTTTGGGTCCTGGGTCCTTCTGTTCCACGTCTGGATTGGTCACACTCAATCTTAGATTGCTTCTGTGCACCTTTCTGGTCTGGCCAGGATCATTGATAGGTTCCACCGTGTAGACTGAACCGTAGAGGTCTGTTGGAACATCAACAACTTTATACGGGGTAGAATCCCAGGCGTCCTGTATCTTGTTGCGTCCATGTACATGGTTTTGTAAGTACACTATCTGATCTTTCTGGATCGGGATGTCAAACTCTTTTCCATTGTGGTGTTCTCGTCGTCTCTTGGCTTGGAGCTGGAGATGCTCCCCTGCTCTTTGGTAAGCATCTCTTAACCTTGTTTGATGAGCTGCTAACCAATCAATTGAACTTTCTTCAACATCTTCACCCCCTCCAAGAAGTAAATCAATTGGAAGTCGAGCTTCTCTTCCAAACATTAGATAATGGGGGCTGTACATCGTTGATGAATGTGGTGTGGCATTGTAAACGTACAATAACTCTGGTAGGTATTCAGGCCACTTGCGCTTCTTAGACGGAGGGAGGGTTCTTAGCAGATCATGCATTGTTCTGTTGAACCTCTCACATTGTGCATTACCTTGGGGGTGATAGGGTGTAGTGCGAGATTTCTTGATCCCATAAAGTCTGCAAAGTTCTGCAATAACTTCACTTTCGAAGTTTCTTCCTTGGTCTGAGTGAATTCTTAGGGGGATTCCATATTTGAAGAACCATTCTTTCACTAGAACTTTAGCTGTTGTAATAGCTTTCTGGTCTCTTGTTGGGACTGCACAAGTAAACTTTGTGAAGACATCAGTCATAACAAGAACATTCTCTCTTCCGTCAGTCGCTGGTTCAAGGACTGTAAAATCTATTGCTAGTATTTCAAGTGGCTTCGTCGCCAATAGATTTCCCATGGGTGGTCTGATTCTCGGGTTTGGCATCTTTGATAAGGTACACCTTTCACAGTTCTTGATCCAACTCTCCACATCTGAGTACATTCTGGGCCAATAACATCGTTCACGTGTCAGCTGAAGACTTCTTTCTAATCCTTGATGTCCCATATCATCATGCAGGCTAGTGATAACTTTGTTCTTCAGAGTGGCTGGTAACAGAAGCTGTTTCAGTTCTCCAAGTTTGGGATCCTGAACAATTCTGTACATTAGGCCTTGTTCTCTGGCAACTTTATCCCACTGTCGCAACAGGGTGACACACTCGTGGGAAAGCTGCTTTCTCTCTGCAAAGGTGGGTTTCTTATCCCTCTCCCAGAACTTTAGGAATTCTTTAATTGTGGGATCAGCCTTCTGCATGTTGATAAGTTCTTCCTTTGTGTGAGTGGGGAATGATGTAGTGGCAATTACTGGCTCATCTGTTGTTGCTTTCTTATTAGCATCATTAGTTGTCTGATCAGTTGCTGTTAAATCATGGTCTGGTTCATATGCTGCCATTCGTCTTACTTCAATTGGGATAGGCGTCTTCACAATAGCATGGCTCAGGTCAGGAGGTACAGGAGTTGCTAGAGTAACTATAGACTCAATGTGTAATAATTCATCTTCCTTTGAATCGTCTACCTCTGGTGTCAATGATTCATGAGGCTGGCGTGATAAGGCATCAGCATTTGCATTAGATCGTCCACTTCTGTAGCTGATTGAGAAGTCGAATAAAGCCAACTGAGCTGCCCATCGCTGTTCCAAGGCACCAAGCTTGGCAGTGGTCTGTAAGTACTTTAAGGGGTTGTTGTCGGTGTAAACTTCGAATTTTGAACCAAGGAGATAGGTTCTGAATTTCTCAGTTACTGCCCACTTCAATGCCAACAGTTCAAGCTTCATGGAGCTGTAATTTCTTGGGTTCCTTTCACTTGGCCTCAATCTTCTACTGGCATAAGCAATGACTTTGCGCTGGCCATCCTGATCTTGTGATAAGACTGCTCCAAGTCCCACATGACTGGCATCTGTTTCTACGATGAATGGCTTGCTGTAGTCTGCAAATCCAAGTATTGGGGGATGAGTCAATTTTTTCTTCAATGCATCAAATGCAGTCTGACATTCTGGATTCCACCTTTTCACAAATGGGACTTTAAGTTTCTTCTCCACTTTCAGCTCATGCAGGCAGTTGTTAACTAGTTGGTGTAATGGTCCAGCAATCCTTGCAAAGTCTTTTACGAATCTGCGATAGTAACTGCAGAATCCAAGGAATGATCTCAGTTCTTTAACAGTTGTTGGCAGTTTCCATTCTGATACAGCTTGAGTCTTCTCAGGATCCGTTGTGATACCATCAGAAGAGATCTGATGACCAACATATGTGACTTTACGTCTAAGGAAGTGACACTTCTCTGGTTTGAGTTTTAATCCATGTTCTCGGAGTCGTGTAAAGACTCTGTCAAGTCTCTCTATGTGCTCATCAAAGGTATTGGAATACACGATGATGTCATCCAGGTACACAAGCAGTATCTGAAAGATGTAATCGTTCAAACAGGTTTGCATAAGCCTCTGAAAGGTCGCGGGACTGTTGGTCAAACCCATCGGCATTCTGTTGTACTCGAAGATTCCGAACGGCGTTGTGAAGGCAGTCTTGTACCTGTCTTCGTCGTCCATGGCAACCTGGTTGAACCCACTTGCGAGGTCCATCGTTGAAAACCATCTTGCACCTCCAATGGCATCAATAGATTCCTCAATTCTTGGTAAAGGGAACTGGTCTCTTACTGTCTTGGAGTTAAGACGTCTGTAATCAACGCATAGTCTCAGGGATCCATCCTTTTTTCTGACAAGCACAATAGGTGCGGCATAAGGGCTATGGCTTTCTCGAATGATGCCACCATCCAGGAGTTTTCGTATGTGATCCTTTGCCTCTTGAAACTGGTTTGGTGGGATTCTTCTGTAAGGCTGTGCAACTGGTACTTGATCGATAGTTGGGATCTTGTGCTTGACTGTTTCTGTGTATCCAAGGTCATTCTCATTCTCTGTAAAGACGCTGGCATGTTTCTGGAAGAGAGTCTCAAGCTTCTCTCTTTGCTCAGGTGTACATTCTACGGCTGATAGATCAATTGGATATGCCAAAGGTTGTGTTTGGTCTTCTTCTGTTGTGGATTCTCTGACAAACACCATCTCTTCATTGACTGAAACTCTCTTGAAGTCAACAGTGTTTTTAGTATCCATAACATTATTAATCTCGTGAAGTACTCCTATTCTTGTATGGGGTTGAAGCCAGACATCTTCATCAGTAATGTTCGCAACTCTTACATGAAGCTGTCCATTAACTACACCGGTAACTGTATTTATGACAATCAGGTTTCCCGGAGTCTGTCCACTTAATGGTTCCACAAGAGCAGCAGTGTTACTTGTTTGAGGTCCATGCCATCCAGTTATTTTGACAACAGAAACAGATCCAGCCGGAATTCTAACCTTGGTCTTACCGGCTACTTTTGCAAAACCACGTGCTGAAATAGATTTGGCACTTGAAACAATCTTCGACACTTCACTCCATTCAGGTAAAATGTCCGTTTTTCCATTTTTGTAAGGTTCTTGCAGTTGGGTAATAATGTTCATTCCAATTAATCCAGGGGTTATCTTCTTACGTTGCCTGGCCTCTTCACTCGCTGGACTCTTAACGACTAAAATTCCCCTTTGTGGGATCATGACTCCCAGGGCTTCAATATCCAGTTCTAGGTATCCGACATATGGTATCTCTAGTCCATTTGCTGCTGTAAGTCTTAACCAATCGCCGGTAGGTAAAAGTGTTTTCCCTTGAGGGCGAAAGTGTTCATTGAAAAACTCTTCTGTAATTGTGGATACTTCAGATCCTGAGTCCAAGAGGCAAGGTACGTCCACTTCACCCAGTCGTACTGTCGCCACTGGGCACTCTCCAACTGCCTTCTCGTACATTCTTGACACATCCATATTTGAGCCACTGTTGTCCCCTACTGTCACTTGGCTCCTTGTGGCAGAGGGAGTTAGTTTGACGGCTTGTCAGGGCGCTGTCTACCTTGTGGTGGTCCCTTCCTGACAAGGCGGTCATCATTTACCCTGCAGTTCCTGGCAATGTGTCCATTCTTGTTGCATTTGAAGCAAACAATATTAGGGCGCTGTCTACTCCATTCCTTGGGCGGGATTTGGGTCCTTGGCTGCTTGAGGTCTCTAATTGAACTCGTCAGTTCTTCTAAGGACTTCTGCTGCTTGAGCAGGACCTCCAATACCTTATCCATGGGGGTGACGATGGAGCTAGCAGCACTACACTGAGAACTCTCATCTGGGATGTCAGCTGCTACTTCCTGTGATAATGGGGGCCTTGCACACTGTGGTCTTTCCTCCTCTTCTGACCAGCGTAAGGCTTCCTCCCTTAAATCTAAGAATGCGGGCTGATGCTCTCGGATGAACTTCTTCAGTTCCTTTCTAAGAAAGGGGTCCCTTACATTGTCTGCAAATTGGTCCCGTAGAGTCTTCTCTGGGTCAGGGACTGCCTTTGGATCTGCTTTGGTGACGCACTTGAGTAGTTCATTCAAGCTGTACGAGTACCCTCGAAGTGTTTCATTTTCTTTCTGCTTACGCTCGTAGAACATCTTCAGGAGTTGAGAGCTGGAACGTTTCTCTCCAAATGCTCGTGCGAGAACATCCAGAAGGAAGCTTGGGTTACTTCACTCCTTTTCGCTGTACATTCGTACCTCTTCTTTTGCTGGTCCATCCAGGTGAGACATTATGAAGTCCACTTTCTCAGGTGGGGTCATTTCTCGTGCCTCAAATGTTGTCTTCAGTTCTTCTATAAAGTCTTCAACTGGTTGGTCACCTTCTGTTTTCTTCCCAGTGAAGTTCTTTATCTTCTTGTCGCGGGGAAAGACAATAATTTGCTTTGCACCATTTGTTGTTGCTGGTACTGAGGATGACACTTGAGTCGGATTGGTGGATTCCTTCAGGGCTTTTAGTTCTTCCATTGCCTCCTTGTACATCTGGGTCAATTCATCCACTTTTGTTGATAGCTCCTCTGTAGTCATGGTGATTTGATCCTTGTGCTATTATTGCAACCACCCTTTTTATAAAATTGCTGACTTTTTTCGATTTCTTTTTTTTGTACCCTGCTCGCAGCGCCAAATGTGACCGAGGCAGGTTCTGGTGTTGTTAGTGAACAACGAAACAGACTTGTAGCCACAATAAAATTTATTTATGCAGGAATACAGAAATTATACAAAAGGAAAAAAAAGGGTGATTGCAAACTGAAAAGAATAAATTAAAATAGCAAATCACTAAAAATATTACAATAACATAATCAAAATATAATACAGAAATAATAGTAAAACTTGAGTGTTACAATGAGCATTCACTAAATTCCTACAAAGCATTGCATGACACTGAGTAAAATATTAATCCTCTTATCTGGCACTAATAAAAAGCTATTCTTAGAACTAAATGTGAATTAACTGAAAACAAGTGAAACATAAACCAAATAATAGCTCAAAACAGCAAAACAATGAAATAAACTGATCTTGCTAGCAATTTGAATAATTGTCCGACATAAAACTAAGAAAACTGTAAACTTGTTACTTTGTGTCAGGACAACATCTGTCATCATAGCTGGGTTAAACAAAGCTAGACTAACAGTGAAATATCTAATTTCAACAATGAACTCAGCACTAAAATGAGTCTTATGTAGAGACAAATACAATGTTTTGGAAACTACACATACAATGAATCCTAGATACAATTTGGACATGAATCAACAGAGGATGCAAGCAAAGATTAAACAATTGGTTTAAGATAAGTACAAGTTGACTGTAGTTTTGAACTTAAAACCTAAACTTTAGACATAATAACAAGGTTAAATGTGACATACCAAAATCCTGAGTGAAACGAATCACTAACTTAGGTCACAAGGAACAGTACTTGATCAAGGGGTCCTCAACTTGAAAGTGCAGGTCTTGAACACTTTGAACCACTGAATTAAACTAACTAACTGCACTTCTTTTATTAGGAAACAAACAATAGAAGGAAATTCTCATGATTCTAGTACAAGGTGTGGTGGTGTGACATATAGGAAATTCATGATGTAAATCCTGTGTGGTTAGGTTATGTGGGTTGATTTGATAAAGAAAGGAAATAGTTTCTACCAAACTGAAATTCTAAATTTGTGCTAAAAATGCATTGTCATGTTTTTGTGAACCTGGTCACAGCAGTAAGAAAAAAAATTGTAAACATTGCTAAATTATGAGCGAACATGCGTTAGCAATCATTTTGCAACTCAAAATAGATTAATCGAAAGCATTGTAGCATTCTTTCAGTCAAAAGGACTTGTAAACAATGATGTGTGAAATCATTTAAGTGCAAGGCGCACGCCCGCCGCACACTCTTTAGTGAATAATGAGTCTGTGCGCATGATGAAAAAGACTTGGAAATCGATCCACTTGATGAAAACATTAATTGTAAATTTGAGGTATTAGTAGAAAAGTATGCACAAATTTCACAGCGCCTTAAACGAAACGGTGTTTTTTTGACAAGGGAGGGCGGCATGCATACCAAAAACCAACAGCACGTGTAACAATAGTTGATGTGTTGTTTTTGATTACATTTGAATAACAATTCGAATCTTATAATAGTCGATGCAAAAGCCAATCAATTTGCAGGATTTTCGATCCGACTGGAGGTTGTGTTTTGCTATAAAAAGGTTGAAATCCTTGGGCTAGTCAATAAACACTTGTTGCTGCTTTCCACAATCACCACCGTTAAAATGAGTAAACAAATCGTACGCGTAAATTGGAGTCGAGGACATTATTCAGACGTGTTTCGTACCGCTATAGTTGATCCATCGCCGATCAAACAAGGTCAAAAAGTACGAGTAATCTGGGGGAAAACCAAAAAGGAATACACTGCTGTTTTAAGCTGCTACCCCGTGAATGATGAGAACGAGCCTGAGTCTTCTTCTAAAGACGACCAGCAGCCACATTGAGTGAAACGAAAACTGGCGAGTTTTTACCTGTCTTAATTTGCGATAAACTTATTTAAACCATTGTTTTTCGTAATGAAGAGATTACGATAGATTGGGACAGCTCAGTAATCAAAGTAAGAGAAAACTTTTGTGGCTCGCCACCGTCAAAGACAAGTTTGCTGCTGTGGGATCTGATTTATGCATTGGCAAATTTTTGTGTCAACTTTTGCTGTACATCTGCGTACTGTTCGTTCTGAACTGATTTTTTTTCACACACCCTGCATATTTGATATTAATATAAACTTTTTGACTTCCTTTTCAGATCTCAGAGGCTGCTCAATCCAGTAAACCTGCAAAAAAAGGAAGACGAGAGACCCAAAGGCCAAAGAAAAAAGAGAAACCCGCAGGAAAGGTAAATATTTGTTGTACGAATCTAGGAAACTTTATTATCAGTTTTCATTCCAAGTGCGGAAACCTGTTATTGGCTTTTAAAATACTGCTACTCATGCAGTATAGCTCAGTTATCACATTAGAAGTACTCTACATAAGCTAAGTTAAGAGTAAAATATCAGGTTGTTGAATCAGTGTTGCTTCTGCATCATTCGACATGATTTTTGACAAGTGATACAGACATTTCTTTATCTAAATCTCATGTAAGAATATATAGCTGTAGTATATTGTTAAAGACTGCATATTTTGACCTGTTTTACGTGTATTTGAAGTGTGAAAACCGTTAATTTTAGGGTGCCAGCCTAGGCAGCTGTCGTTTCTATTCTGTCACAAACTACAGAATATCCTTTCGCTTTCTATTTCATTTGGTTGTATTATGTACCAAAGTCAACTTTGATTATTGTTTGCAGATTCTGGCCACAAAGTCACCGAACAAATTCTTCGTTGAAGAGTCCGAGTCAGATGCCAGTGACAGTTCAGATGACTTGCCGTTAGCCTCAACCTTGACGGCCCTATAAAGGAAAGTTGTAACGCCTCCCCCCAGCAGCTTTCCAGACATTGATGATGAAATAGATGATCCAAGTATGGGGCAGTTGATTGCAGACGCAATGAACACCGTGAACAATATGACAAATGTGAGTTATAATGCATTTCTATTACTTTGAGAATAGCCTATTCCAAGCTCTCCGTCAGTGGGGATGATGAAAAAAGCGGGCGGGCAATGAGCTGGATCAGTGATGAGTGGGATTGGGGAGAGAAAAGGAGAAGGCAGACCCCGCTTGTCGCTCACCCGCTTTTTCGATTGTCCCCACTGACCGAGAGCCTGCTGGAACAAGCTACTTTGAAATGGAAGGATTATTGATATTATATTATTTTTCCGGCTGAGGCTGAATATACATATTTTTTTACCCACTTTAGTCTGAAAATAATATTGTGAGAATTGTTAGATTATATAGCGTATGACATTTTCGTTTTATTGACTTTAATGACGTTGAAGTAATTTGGAGCCAGACTCCTGGCAATACAGCCTGATATGATGCACACAATGTTATTACAATCGAACAGATGGCTAGCACTGTTTTTGTTGTTTTTTGACTCTAGTTTTGCCATCTGGGAAAGAGAGAATTTTATACGGTTTAGTTAAAACAACATATATTTGTATTGTATTTACAAATTTCAACACACACATTCATTTTCTTTTCATATATATATGCATGGCTAACATAATTTTCTCACTTAGGTATGCAATGCTGAGAGACAAGATAGTACTTCTGCTGAACTACGACTGATAAGAACTATTCTAGAGAGGCTGGAGTGCACATTTGCAAGGCAAGAAGCCAAACTGGATAAGCTGTTGCAGCAGACTAACTCGCAGCTCAACCAGCAATCCCCACCACCTACGTTCTCTACCCCTGATGTGGCTACAAAACAGTTCCGTCAGTCTGCAGAGTACCTGCCATTTAAGTCAACCAACACCAGCAGACCATCCCTACCTTTCAGTCTGTGGAGAAGCGGTTGTCTTAGCAGAAGACATTGGGGGTTCTCTAGTGGCAGATGGATGATCATGAGGATCATCATTACTTGTACTAGACGTTGATGCTGCCCCTGAACTACCTAGTGCACAGGATGTGGCTGACTTTGATTGTGGTCTAGCTACTGAAGTACTGCTGCACATGTCATCAAGCGATGAAGATGGATCTCTATGGGTAGAAGGTCTTGTTTCTTTGGCAGTAAGTGTTTGCTCACTTGAGGAGTGTTTAAACTTTTTGGATTTCTCGGACAAAGAAGAAATTTTGGACAAGGGCCTTTTCAGATTTAAGGAGGAATTTTTATTCAATGGCAAATTTGGTTTCATGGCTAAAGGGGAGTTCTTTGAAGAAGGTGACAACTTTGCATTTGGAGATGCTGAATGGCCGAACGTCCATGCTGAACCATTCAAGGAGTTACTTGCTTCAGACACAGGTGTGGGTACTAGTAGCAGAGTGGGCTAAAGAAGAAGCTGGAACTGGATGTTCTTGAGAGGGTGAATGACCCTGTGCTGTTCCTGGAGTCGACCCACATGATGACGGTGCTTTATGGTCATTTCCTTGGAATTGCCAGCCGTGTCTGCGTAGGCTAAAAAGGTGGTCAGACTTCGTGGGAACATTATCGTGCCAGCTGGGCTGCAGCAAAATGTAATCAATGTCAATGCGGCCTTCAGCAAACCATGATATCAAGACTCCTCTCAAATAGTAGGAATGTTGGCTCCTTGTAGATAGATTGCCTCTTTAAAGTACGGGCCATTTAGGAATGAAAAAGTGTTCTGTGTAATGTCGCAAGCACTGCACTGATTACAGCAATGACTCCACATATGTCAGAACAAGTCTGAAACAGGTAGTTTCAACATCTCCAGTTGCACACACAGCCCAACCGAGAAGACAGCCAAAGGGGAGTGAGCAGTGCAAATGCTAGAACTATCGTAACTCCCAACATGGGGTATGTGGTTTGTGAAGCTGTTTACCACTTCTAAAATATTTGATGGGGGTTCCCAGGCTAACGTGTCACAGTATATGATACACTTGAAGGGTCGCAACTCAACAGCTACAAGGACCTAGTGATTCCCTGAATTTCTCATGCCACTGATGAAGGTCTGGCCATTTCTTTTCCTGACATTTACAAGTAACATCAGCCGCTTAAGAGTTCCAAAGTTAAATAGTTTACCTTTCCTGCTCATTTCATTAGCAATGTTGACTACGGCATTAGGGCACAAAACCATCGTATCCTGTTGCATGGTATTTAATTGACTCGATACCCATGTTACATGGTCAGTCGACAGCCAGCCTCGATCTCCTGATGCAGCAGGACAATAAAGCTCATTGGTGGTGAAACCTAGACATTATTTAAGAGACAAAAGAATGTTGAGGCTTTCTACTTTCATATGTGTTGATATGTATCATGCGACAGATCGAGTTAAAGAATCTGGTAGATGCCTTGGATTGCTGCACAATTTGATTTTGTTAGAAGAATTAATAAACAATTATTGATATTTACACAACAGAGATAGGTAGCCAGAAGCACTACAACAAAAAGATTCCAAAAAGTTGCATGACTGATCTGACTGATGATCGAAGGGAGCTTGGCCTGATCTAGTCTCCTGTGCACCTTTGGGTCACAAGATATCTCGTATTCCTCTTGCATGTAGATTCACTAATATTCAGTGTTTTGAGTTATGAACAAAAGATTGGAAAGCAGAGTTTTGTTTGTCCAGGGCAGGTAGTGTTTAAAATGTACAGTTACTGTACTGTAAACAGAAGCATCGCAGTTCGACAATGTGATGAGCTTCTGCTGTAAACAATAGCAGGTTTTGTCGTGACCATTGTCCATGGTAGGGATGAAATGAAGTATGTAGCTAGAAATGGGAAAAACATGGGTCATTACATTCCAAGACTTACTGTATGAGGGTAGTAAATCGTCAAAGGGTTTACATCAGTCAACTCCAGCAGTGCCCATCCCCCCCCCTCCCGGGGGATTCCCCAGGCATTAGCATTTTTTTTAAAAAATGGGTAAATTCCCCGGGGTGGGGACAAAGAAAGAGGGCAAATGCCCCGCCCCGGGATCGTCGCCTTCCAACACCTCCGCAGTTTTTTAATGCAACGGTAAGACTTCAAGGACAACAGTACATGTTAGTTGATTCTCATTATATTTATTTATTTATATTTGTCTTTTAACAGTTTGCTAGAGGATAGATGGGATTGCGGCGGACGTGCCCCCAGCCGCGAGCGATGATAGGCGACTGTATTCGCAGGCTACTTTTTCTGTGAAGAATCAAGACATTTTAAATGATGATGCATTGCATTTTAAGCTCGCAAGATCTGTCTTCAAGATCGCATCACTTGAATTCGCAAACCTTAAGTATTTTAACTCCACTTTCATGAATCTAAAAATGCTAGGCTAGTTTTGAATGCGAAATGCGAAATAGTCGTGTTCACGTCAGTTATTGTTTTGTGATAAACAAAATATAGTTCACCTTGTCGCTTATATTTATATGCTTACAAGTAATGAAGAAATATCTAAAATTGAGAAAACATAACTTTAAAAACAAGTTTCTCTAGTCCCTGACAAACAAGCCATTGTTTGACAAACGCCTCATCTATCCCGATGAACTCATCCATGGCACTTTCCAAAACACATGTATCGAATGCCCGGGGATCGCCCCCAGGTATGCAAATGTCCAGCCCCCAGGCCGCGATAAAATTGCGGATGCCCCACCCCTGGGACTGACAACTTGAGCAAATGCCCCATGGTTGCCCGGGGGGGATGGGCACTGCTGGAATTGACTGATGCATTTATCCCAGATCATGGTTTGAAAGGCATCAATTGTTGCTGAAGAGACTGCACACTTTGTATTAGGCTGTCGAAAGTCTTTGTGAACCAACTGATCTCTCTTTTAAATTCAAGTGGCTATTCCTTTTGGTGAATTTCTCTGGAAGAATTCATTTCCATATAAACAATGAAGTAACTCGATATTATTTAAGGGTATCAAACCGGTTGATCTTATTCATACAAGTTTCCCACTAAAAGACATAAAAGCTAAAATCAGGCAGGTGACAAATACGGGTAACACTGGGTACAACTCTCTCCAAATTAGTGTCCACTTCATTTTCAGCTTGGGTGATGCAGTCTCTAATGGCATGTCCAAGAAAATCGGGGTATCTTAAGGTGTCTTATATCATTTCTCAACTGATAGGATATTGGTACCTGACAGAATTTTGAATGATGCCAGGAACTGTGGTGAAATATTTTTACCTGTATTTTAGTTTCACTTTGATCATTTACCGAGTTGGTAGTTATGTTGTGTTTTTGCAGAAAATACTAATACTTCGTTTGACAACATAATTTTCACATTCTAGACATACAAAGATTTTTAGTGACTCTGTCCCAAAAGCTGTGAATAAATTTCCAATTCTGCTTTAATGAAGTTCTTTATTTGAGGGTGGATTGGCCATGGAATTCCTGCACTGAAGTGCTTGGAGACCAAATGCCTTCAGCCTTTACCTGAGCACACTGCACCCAGTACTAAAGCTTCAGTTGCAATGTATCAATGTGAAGGTGACACACTTACCCAAGACTTTGTTGTTGGAGAAGACCTGTTAGAATCCAGTCCTACCTTGCAAGAAAGGAGAGACCAGCAATTTCTCTCAGAAAATTGTATTTCTAGGATTTTCTCACACGCTGTAAATGATAATCCAAAGCCATTTAAGGCAGGTCTCAAAAGTTTTATCAGAATTACTAATAGAATACATGACCTACGGCTGTAGCTTGATCATAAATTAGATATTTCGGTGTGTATGGCCTAAATATATATATAAAAAATGGCTTTTACAACCATGGCAGTTGCTTTTACTGAATGATATCTATTGGACATGTACTTAAGTTTTAGGAAGTTTATTGGCAGTTGAATTTCAGGTCTACTTAATAATAATTTATAATAATTTATTTCTAGCGCATTACATTAAAAAATCTCAATGCTCTTACAGAATAAAAATGTGAAAAACGATAACGAAACCAACATAAGGAGAATATATTAAATTACAATGGATGATAAAATACTAAAATTCATTAAATACTAAAAGTCATCATAAGATACTAAAATTCATTATAGAAATACTAAAGATCAGTATTAAACAGAAACGTTTTAAGCTTAGTTTTAAACATATCCACTGATGGGCACTTCTAACATCAAGTGGGAGGCTATTCCACAGTGCTGGCGCACAAGATGAAAAGGCACGTCCCCTGTAGGTCTTTGTCCTAAACACCGGTATGTGCAGTCGCAGGTGATCATTATTTGAACGAAGACACCTTATCGGTTGATGAAGATTAATAAGTTCCGCCAAGTAACAGGGTGCTAAACCATTTAAAATTTTCTAAGTAAAAAGTAAAATCTTAAAAATGAAATGCTTGCCCACGGACAGCCAGTGAAGCTTGTGGAGGATTGCCGTGATGTGATCCGCTTTCCTTGTTTTTGTAACCAGCCGGGCAGCCGAGTTCTGAACGCGTTGAATTTTCGAGATTTCCTTGTCAGGGAGACCATACAAGAGACTGTTACAGTAGTCCAGTTTAGAGGACACAAAGGCGTGAACCAATTTTTCTGTACTTGGTTGGTCAAGATACTGACGAATATTTCCAATACGCTTTAGAGCAAATGAAGCAGATTTGCAAAGATTGCTTACATGCGTGGACATGGTTAAGCACTGGTCGAGAGTGACCCCAAGATCCTGGGCATTCACGCTTGTCTTGATCTCAGAACCAGCAATATTCACTGCGGCTATAGGTTGACGCTGAAGATAACGAGATGAAAAATGTAAAATTTCAGTTTTCAATGAGTTGCATAATAATTTATTATCAGCCATCCAAGATAAGATATCCTGTGCACAAAGCTCTAGCTTACTCAAACAAGATGATTGTTCAGATCGTTGCATAACCAAGTACATTTGCGTGTCGTCCGCAAATATCATGGACTGGAGGCCATGGGCGATAATTATATCTTCAATGGGCGTGACGTAGAGGGAGAACAACAGCGGGCCCAGCACTGAACCTTGAGGAACACCGCAGATTAACTTAGCAGAAAAAGAGTGAACATCTTTGATAACAACTGCCTGCGAGCGATTTGCCAGATACTATTTCATCCAAGCCAGGGCAGTACCTCTCAGACCAAACCGGGTGTATAACCTATCCATAAGGACACTATGGTCTATGGTGTGAAAGGCAGACGATAAGTCAAGCAAGACTAGAACAACATCGTGATTGTCAAGCGCTAAGTTGATGTCATTGGAAACTTGCAGCAAGGCTGTTTCGGTGCTATGATATGCACGGTAAGCTGACAGTTTTGGTATACAGGTTATTGATGACCAGATGGTGCTTAAACTGCATTGCTACTACGTGTTCGATCATCTTACCAAGGAAGGGAAGGTTGCTGATTGGACGGTACTTCTTCAGTATTTCATGGTCGAGATCAGATTTTTTCAATAAAGGTGTTACAAGGCCGTGCTTGAAGGTGGCAGGGAACTCTCCAACCTCTAGCGATCGATTTATTACAGAGGTAATAGAAGGCAGCAATACGTTGATACCCTTTTTCAGTAAACTGGTCGGAAGTGGATCCAGTGAACAGGACTTGGAAGGCGCTGCCATGATGGATTGTTTTACATCTTGAAGCGAAACTGCCTTGAACTTCGATAAAGTGGAAGAAGGCTGTTCTTGATACCTCTCTAGGCCCCCATCACTCTCCATTCTAGTAACATGGGGCATGAAGATGGCACAATAAATGCATTTCAAACAAAACATGACATTTACTGTAGTGATTTCTACACTTGAAAGACACTGACTTCATTTTATTAGAAGCAAGTACATGTGTATAATATAAACACTGATTATTTGTATACTCAATGCAACCATGATGTGAACACTGCATCTACTCAATTTTGGTTGTTTCTACAATTTGTACTTCTTGAGGTATGCCCTCCAGTTCATAACGTGAAATTCTCAAGTCCAATAATGTGAATGCTTCATGACATTGCTGCTTCCAACCACAAGTCGTCCATAACATAAACAATACATCAGTACAGGTTTGGTTCTTACTACTCCTACTCAGTTAAGTACAAAGTTTGAATCTTGTGTTGAGTTACTCATTTTCTATTGGAATTGCAGATACTTTCTCTACCAACTCTCTTGCCCCAGGCAACAGGACTGGGTAAAGTGGACCCCGCCTTTGTTTGCAAAGAGGGCACTTCACATCCTTCTTCCCCACTAGGTGCTCGATACATGGCACGCAAAAGACTTGATTGCAGTATGATACCACATATGGTATTTCATCATTAGGTGGGATCAAACATATGGGGCATTTAAACATTTCTTTCGGAAAGATGGCAATATCCTTCAATACAGACTCAGGTCCCTTCAACATAAAGTTCTGTACTTTTTCCACTTTTTCATCCATGGCAACAATTTTAGCCGTGAGAGGGTTTACGGCTTCCTTCACAGCTCCAGCTGCTGAGATACCCAACATTGCTTTTGACTGTTGTTGTCCATCGTACTTGCTTTCCCAAGCACATGACAAAACTGCAAAGATTTTTCTTGTCCCTGACCAGTATTTACCTATTCAAAGAATGCAAAATGTCTCTGTTTAGCACTGACTGAATAACAACAAAAGGTAACAAAGTCTGTAGTTAACTACCAAGACTACAATGAAAAGCAGTACAATTCAAAATTTATTCATTCATATACAATGTATTATTAATAGTTAATTGAAAATTATTTGTCTTAATTTGTTAAATACTGTACTGTAAACTTTCATATGTAATACTGTAAATGATTCATTGAAACTGTGAGTAATTCTGGTAATTTTTATTGATGAACACCATGTATTAATTGTTCCAAACAGAAAAGATAATGAGCACGTAACAACAAAAACGAGAATTAATTTTGACCCCTCTCCTGGGAAATTCACTTCACTTCCAGGGGGGGGCTATAGTAAAAATCCTTTCTTCCGAGATAGAGCATTTAGCCACAACTCCGAACAACCGGGGTAAGGGACCTCTGCTTGTAGGGTATTCTATCTAGTTTTCCTTAACATAAAACAGCGCAAGTTTTTTAAACCTGATTACCTTGCAGTGAAGTCTGCACACGTGATTACAATCAGCAAAATGGAAGAAAAATTAGCCTGTGAGCAGGTTCACCTTTGAGTCACACATGCCAGCAGTGAAGAGCAAAGCTATCCGGCAGGAAAGAATCTGGTGATCTCACATGCTAAAGCAAAAACTGCGCTGGAAGGTGCTGGAATTTTGACAACGCCATTTTGAATTCCCATGAGACGACCACTGTTCAGTGTGCTCAAGCAAGCGTAATACAGGTACATACTTTATTATAATGTAAAAAGATGGAAAAAATAATAAGAAAAGAAAAAAAGAATTAAAGAACTTACCTACTCTTCTTGGTTAGTCATTTAGAGACAGGTAGTTGCTGCCATACCAAGCAATGGTGCTCAGGGGTTGTACTAACTCCCTACCGACCAGCTCTCTTAACTTTGCACACGTTGTTGAGTCTGCATTAAGTTAAGCAATTCTTCTCAGGTTTGATCTTCTGATCGGTCCCTTAGTTCCCCACTGTTGCCTTAAAAACCACTCACTGCCACCATCCAAACCAGCGGAGGCTGCTGTTTGCCATGTGTTTGTCCGCCTTTTTCCCTTTAAATTTCTTTCTCCATTTCTTCGAGTTGGTAGCCAGCCAATAAGCCTCCATTCTAAAATCCGCATCATCAGAACTGCCGGAGTCACTTGAAATAATCTTGGGTACTTTGCCTCTATGACTGTTTGGCCATGAGTTCCCATGTTCAACTGTAAATGCCACATAGGCATCTAAATTGGGAAATGTTCCATTCTCATTCAGCAACACAATTGTAAGATCGTCAATGAACACACGCCATGTTGGATAGAACTAATTTAATGCGATATCACGTGAT
>NC_138149.1:17104900-17142400 GCF_964199315.1 Orbicella franksi | reverse complement strand
AGCTATTTTAAACAGGGATACTGCAACTTGGAAATGCTGGAATTTTTAAAACTTCATGGAATAACAATAAGTGTATCAATGCTGAAAAGACGAATTCAAACCTTAGGCTTTGTCAAGACGTCCTGCAAATATGCCTCTTAATGAGCTTGGTGGCAGTGGCTGCTTCGTAGGCTACCGCAGGATATGGGCCAGACTGAGAAGGAAAGGATATATGGTAAAGAGAATAACAGTCATGATCCAGAGGGAGTTGAGAGCAGAAAAAGGAAGAGACTTCGCTGAAGAATATACCATGCAAAAGGGCCAACTTTGTCTGGCACATTGATGGCTATGACAAACTGAAACCTTATGGATTCTTGCGTGCATGGAGCCATCAATGGATTTTCAAGGAGGCTAATCTAGCTCGAGGTTGGTCCCACAAATAACAACCCTGAAGTTATCACTAAGTTTTACCTTGATGCTGGAAAACAAGTTGGTGGTTTACTGAGAAAAGTGAGATCAGATGATGGAACTGAGAACAGAATGGTTGTTGCAGTGCACACATTTCTGAGGTCGAGCCACAGTGATGAGGATGCAGGTCTTGGGTGTTTTCTCACTGGCAGGTCCACAGTAAATCAGATGACTGAAGCCTATTGATCACATCTAGCTAAGGATGGTCCTGAATCTGCGTGACTTGGGTCTATTTATTGACTCAGATCCAGTTCATGTTGGCTGCATTCGATTTTGTGTCATGCCTGTTCTAAGAAATGACCTTTATCAAGTGGTGGAATTGTGGAATCAACACAGAATATCATCAAGCAGATTTGGAAACAGCAGTGGTCCTCGGGGATGACCTAATTGCATGTTTTTTCTACCTCACCTTTACAATACAGATGACTATACAACAGATGTAGACGAGGATGACCTTCAGGAGTTCTGTGATCACTCCACAATGTGCTCGCCTGACTACAGTGAAGATTTCAAGGAATTTGCTCTGACTATTATGAAGGAACATGACCTTCCAGAGCCACACTATGTTAGCTCTGCACTTGATCTCTATATAAGACCCCTCAGAGGTGGAAAAGTTAACATAATTTTTCTCAAAGGAAGGAAGAACAATGTCAAGTTCCTGTGGACCAGTAATGGCAAGATCATGCTGAGAGTTAGTGAAATGTCTGCCACAGAAGCTTTTACTACGCATGACGAATTTGAGGACTACCTCGACCAGATAAGCAATACTTAGAAAATAATCTCTTAATGTACCGCTCTAAATTGTCAAATTCTGTCGTAAACACTCTGCAATTTCTCCCCTTCTATAATTTAGACGACAGGGAATTTAGCTTTGCTATTAGTAATTGGTCAAGGAATATAAATCAGTTAATCGAGCTTGATCTTTACAACCTTCTACCAAATCCAGATAAAAATGATGAAGCTGAGCCTGATCTAATGTTTATAAATACTCAGTCTGAATACTATGATATCCCTAAGCTTGATAATATCTTATGTAATGCTCAAGGTAAAGGTATTTCTCTTTTCCATTGTAATATTAGAAGTTTGCCAAAAAAACTTGACCTTACTGAATGACATGCTGTACTCTATTGATTCAAGGCCAGACATAATTGCTGTCACAGAAACCAGATTAAATCCTAATTCGATCTCAAATGTAGACCTATGAAATTACAATTTTTTTCATAGTGATTCACCAAAACTTGCAGGAGGCACAGCTATTTATGTCAATGATACTCTTAAAACTATCCCCAGGCCTGACTTGATAATAGATCCTCTCGTCTAAATACTCTCCACATATTCCAGCCGTGCACAACAGCAATAACGCCAAAACAGATCATAAAAACACAACTTTATTTGCTATCGTGTGCTCACTGGAGGCCGCACGGACAAGGACTCAAATATCTACAAAGGGAAAGTAAAATATGGTCACGAGAAAAATCTAGGCGAAAAACTAAGAGGGTACCAACGAGCATCCATAGGATGAAAAAACCTCGCCGCGCTCGCTGCGGTAATGCAGAGGAAAAACCCCAGCCCTATGGATAGAAACCCTCCGACCTGCTGGGCTCAGTCTTATTAAATTAGATTCCTAATGATTTCGAGACTGAAAGTAGGGACTGAACATTGTCTTTAACATAACCATCTTTGGCATTTTCACTCTGCCAACGACCGTGTCTCTTAAAAAGTCTATCAGCGATGCCTGCATTGGCGGCAGCTGTGGCTCCTCCGGCCCTGAGACTGTGAAGACTTATGTAGGAAACGTCAGTAATGTCTTTGAAAGCGTCCTTAACGATCTCCCTGGCTCTGCTGTAGCTTAAGCCTTGACGTCGAACTTTAGATGTACATCGAGGAGACAAGAGGGCTCTGAATAACGGTAAATCCTCACTAAGATCAATTTCAGCGGCAGCAATGTATTGCTCTAAAGCCTTTACGGGACAGGTTTCCAGGTCTGATCGCGCTATTGTTGTCCACGCCCCATCACGGTATTGGTCTGTCTTGGACAACTCTAAAAATATGGACACATAAGTAGGAAAAAACTTTATGTCACAAGCTCGAATAGAGCATAGCTCACTGAAACGAAAAAACCCAGCATATTCTATGAGACATAAAGCTACTGTTCTCAAGTCAGATAAGGAAGGAGACTTATCTGAAATCTTGGAGGATGCAAGCGCCCTCAGCATCTCGGGAGTGATGGGTTCTTTCTTCGATTTAGCCTTCCCCAGAATCCTTTGAGACGCGCAAACCATGGCAGAAACCATAGGATGCACCGAGACCTTGGGCAAACTGGCCAGCTGTTGGGCCCAGTCGATACTGTAAACAGCATTAAGAACTGGAGAAGGAGAATTAGCTTCCAGGATTAGGCACTGCAGGTAAACTGAAACTTGAAAGGGGTTGGCGGGCATGTGGCGAATACAATTAGACGACGCCCAAAACTTCCAACGTCTAAAACCAGCCAGGTAAGTGCGAATAGTGCCATCGGCTCTGGAAGCGAGCACGGTTTCCTGGACTCGACTAACCAAGGGCTGGAGATGGTCAGGGATAGCGGCAAAGAATTCGGTCCACATCTCTGATTGAAACACATCTAAAATCAAAATAAAACTGACAAGCAAATTAGCAAAATAACAAAGAAAAACATGACGTGAACAAAAAGGTAATAGCAATGCAAAAAAGACATAAACGGGCTCAAGAAAGAGCCCAAAAAATACGTCTCGGCTACACAAATAGCTACCCACTTTCACCACAAAAGAGCTTCTATATATCGGGCACAGATCGTCCCATACTTCATGGTGGCACACAGCCCAACCATTTGGATACAGAAAGACCTTAATTCCCAGGGCGCAAAAAACAAAAGGGGGGCACAGATGGTCCCATTCATTCTCAAGGGCAAGCAAAGGCCCCTAACATTTGGGCACAGATGGTCCCATTCATTCTCAAGGGCAAACAAAGGCCCCTAACATTTGGGCACAGATGGTCCCATACTTCATGAAGGCACACCGGCCCTAACATTTTAGATACAGAAGTTCCTGAATTTTTAGGGCGCAAAAAAGGCCCCATTCTTCGGGCACAGATGGTCCCACTCATACTCATGGGCAAGCAATCTCCCTAACAATATAAGCCCAGAACGTCTCATACTTTTCGGGGGTAAAAAACCTAAAGTTCAGGCACAGGTGATCCGATATTCCTAGGGAGCAAGAAAGGCCCTACCTACCGGGCACATGTGGTCCCATACATCTTGTGCAAAAATAGGCCCTAGAATCTAGAGCTCAAAAGAACGAACCCTAAATTTTTGGCCCGGATAGAAATAAATGATAAATAAATAAATAAACGAATAAATCATAAGAAAAAGAGAGTAAAAATAAAAATAAAATAAAAGCGAGTCACCTCCAGAAAAGAGCACCAAGAGGACGAATTAGCATAAAACCACTCCTAAATACCCTGTTCAAAACCCCTAGAGAGTTCATACCGACGAGAGAATATTTTTCCGCTAATTTCCAAACCGCGGAAAAATTCTACTCTCGTCTAAATACTCTCCACATATTCCAGCCGTGCGCAACAGCAATAACGCCAAAACAGATCATAAAAACACAACTTTATTTGCTATCGTGTGCTCACTGGAGGCCGCACGGCCCCAAGAGTACAAAGAAAGAAAAAAGGCAACAAAACAATATAAAATACAAGAGGAAAAACTTTCAGACAAAATGGATTCTCAAAGCAAGCATCCTAAAGTTTAAATTCTCATTACCAAAGACGCTATTACATCTACCGGGAATGAAAGCTTCTTTTAAAGATGGAAGATCCATCCAGTCAACAATAAAATCGGAAAATTTATCGCCGCCGGCGCTAATCATTGGCCAGAAGGGAGCGGAATGCCACAGCGGAACAATAAGAGTCCCTGACGCCTTGCAGTACGTATATGAAGTAACACTCGCGGAATAAGGCAAATAGGCGGACATACATAATTGTTCTCCCCCGCCCAGTTCATAACGAATGAATCAATTCCTTCCGAGCCTGGATTCCAAAATCTAGAATTGAACCTCAGAAGTTTGGCATTTAAATAATTAGCAAAGCGATCGAAAGAGTGCGGACCCCAAACAATATCAATGTTTTGAAATGTATCCCACGAAAGACCCCAGTCATCGGGATCGTAAATGCAGCTGAGAAAATCAGCCTGGTCATTCTGAGATCTAGGGATCCATTCCATCTCGATCGAAATACCGTGATGACAACAAATGTTAAAAATCGACAAAGCTTCAGTCTGCAAATGACCTTTACTGCTGCCAGATGAAATGATCCTGGGAACGTTCTGATTATCTGTAAACCATTTCACAGTCAATCCTGACAACTTGTCCAGTAAAGAAAGAAGAACAAATTTAACAGCCAAAATTTCTCGCAAAGTAGAACTGGTATGCATTTCCTTTTCGGACCAAGTGCCAGACACAAAATCCTGACCGCATTGAATGAAATAGCCACCAAAACCAGTGTCACTTGCGTCAGAATAAACAACACCAACAGCACTTGACTTGGGCGACATAGGCTTGCCATTAATGGAGTCGATGTTGTTCTGCCAAAATAAAAGCTCATTACGAATCTCAAGGGACACGTCCAAAGGCTGATCCCAGGAGGTTCTTTGCTCTAGGGCCGCATAACAATTTCTTGTCAACAATCTAGTAATATTACCGACAGCACACGACATAGAAATAATTTGCCCCGTAATTGAAGCAAGACCACGGGCTGAAAAACTACTTTTTTGAAGACAGGAAGCAATGGAGGATTTCAGCTTGAGAATACGCTCTTCAGGAATATGAATCAAACCGTGTTGGAAGTCCAAAACCGATCCCAAGAAGACTAACTTCTGGACAGGTTCCCAATTTGATTTTTTGTCATTAGCTGTAAAACCGGCCAAAGTCGGGTCCTTACGAACTTGAACACTAATGTTTTCGGCACTTTCGAAAGACAAATTTCCCCCGATGCCATTGTCTAGATACATCAAGGCTAAATGGCCGTGAGCCCCCCAAAACTTAATTGACGTATGACTTTTGTAAAAATATACGGCACTGAAGTTAAACCAAAAGGTAACACTTTAAACTCGTAGAAATGCATCACGCCATCGACTGAAGGCCATTTGAACGACAGAAACTTCATATGTTCTTCACAAATGTCAATGTGATGATATGCCGATTTGAGGTCGAAGGAGAAGACAAACATCCCAGGCGAAAACATTTGAAGAACAGTTCTTAAATCTTCATACTTGACAGATTTTTTGACAACAAATTTGTTTAAATGAGACAAATCTAAAATAAGTCTTAACTTCCCTGAAGACTGGACAGCGACGTGCAGCAGATTACAAAATTGAGGGTATTCCTGAACTTCCCTTACACAGCCACGTGCCATCAACTCTGAAATCGCCTCCCGAACAAAACTATCCCTACGAAGGGCGGAAGATCTATTTTCAATCAAAAACGGTAAAGGCGATTCCATAAAAAGAATCTTGTAACCATTCTGGATAATGTCTAGAACAAAGTCCGAAGCCTGGATAGTATCACGCCAAAATGTGAAGTTCGCATGCAGTTTTCCTTGAGTAAAGCTGGATGCCTCAATATCCTGTTCAAATTCGTACTGATCCAAAAAATTAAGGTTTTGATCCTGAAGACAACGGTTTGTCTTTGGTGGGGCACATATTGGCCCAGTGTCCTTGTTTACTGCATCGAAAGCACATGTCAAGGCCTCTGAATGAGTTGTAAGGGTATCGACCTTGGGGACGAAAATAACTAGTAGCTGGAGGAAAAGAGCTAAACGTACCGCCAACTCTGGAGGCGCTAGAAGATGAAAGCGCAGAAGAGGAACCTTTAGGACTAGTTTTCCTCTTTTTCTCTTGCAGTGTTTTGATCTTAGCGGCGGCTCTTTTCTCGGCTTTTTTAATCTTCGAAGCGTCGGCCTCGTCGTCGGCCAAATCGTCGCAAACATACTCTTGCACCGTAGCCCAACCGAATTCAGATTTGTTGGCCAATTTAATAATTTTTTGCCTATTATTTAGCAAAGAAATACCTTTGTTAAGCTCTTCCTTGGCTTTAGGAATATTTCCACCTTCCAGGGCTTTGAGGGCCAAATTACTCGTCTTGGCCACTTTGCGGTTGAAACTAAACTGTTGCTCGTTTCCTTTCTTCTTGAAGACGTAATTGTCGGGCTGAAGATCCGTCGCAATTTGAACCGCTAAATTGGACTGGGCTTGAAGCAGGTTGGTCTGAAGTCCTTGGATCTGGGAGTTAACGGCTGATAAAATTGCATTCTTCTGGGCATCTAAAACAACACTCAGTTCTGGAGAAATAGAGGTGCTGGCTCCTGCTGAGTCTTCCATAAGGATGAGAGCAACACAAATAAAAGCGAGTCACCTCCAGAAAAGAGCACCAAGAGGACGAATTAGCATAAAACCACTCCTAAATACCCTGTTCAAAACCCCTAGAGAGTTCATACCGACGAGAGAATATTTTTCCGCTAATTTCCAAACCACGGAAAAATTCTATTTCATCAGTAGAATCCTGTTGGGTTGAAATTGACCCTGGTAACAATAAGAAGCATATTATGATTGGCTGCATTTATAAGCACCCATCTGCAAATGTGGATGAATTCACATCGATACTCAATGAATTCCTGCAAGAATTAAATATGAACAGATATGAAGTATATATATTAGGGGATATGAATATTGACCTTTTAAAACATCACACACACCTGCAAACAGGTAGATACCTTGACATGATTTATTCCCACAATCTATTACCAGTGATAACAAAACCCACTAGAATCACCAGTCATACTGCAACCTTAATTGATCATATTTATACAAATACAGTTAACAGATTGATCTCAGGGGTTATAGCCGTTGATATCTCAGATCATTTACCAATTTTCTGCACACTCGAAACATCACTTAGAAAACAAAATGGGCAACTTTACTTCAGAGACTACAGTAAGTTCAACCCTGAATCAAATCTTCAAGACATCAGTGCTGTGGATTGGAATTTCATCTCTGGTAAATGTAATAATTTGCATGAAACAACAGCTAGAACTATTAATACACTCAAATTAATTGTCAATAAGCATGCACCCCTAAAACAGGTGTCTAGAAATAAACAAAAGCAATTAAGAAAACCTTGGATCTCAAAGGGAATGCTCAAATCCATTAAAACTAAACATGCTATGTACAAAACCCATTATTTATCCAATGACCCAGTCAAAATTTGTGAATTTAAAAAATACTCAAATAGATTAAACCATCTCAAAAACATTAATAAGAAAGCCTATTTTTGAAAAAATTTGACTTGTGTAAAAATAACTTAAAGGCTACATGGAAAATAATTGGTAATTTAATTAAAAGGAAGACAAAGGGACACACCTCACCTCAAAGAATAGTAAGGAACAACAAGACTTTCACTAGTAATGAAGATATTGCTGATCAGTTTAATAAACATTTTGTCAATGTTGGCCCAAGCTTGGCCAGCAGAATTGAAGATAGCTTTGAAAACCCTACACAATATATCCCATCATCTCCAGCTAATAGTTTTGTTATGTCCACTGTTACAGAAACCCAGGTTTCAAACTTGTTTAAGACATTAGATAAGAACAAATCATCAATTGATATACCTAATAATTTAATAAAAATAGCAGCTGAACCCTTATCAGTACCTTTCACTCAAATCTATAATCAATCAATACAAACTGGTGTTGTACCAAATATTTTGAAAGTCTCTCAAGTTACTCTGGTTTACAAAAGTGATGTAACTGACCCAGGAAACTATAGGCCCATTTCAACTCTTTCACCTTTCAGTAAGGTACTTGAAAAATTAATTTATAATCAACTATATGATTTTCTGGAAAAACACAACATTCTGTATAGATATCAGTTTGGTTTTAGGAAAGGACACTCAACAGAGCAAGCCATTTTTGAGATCACTGACACCCTCAAACAGGCAATGGATAAAAAGCTGGTTACCTGTGGTGTTTTTTTAGATTTTTCCAAAGCATTTGATACTGTGAACCATAATATTCTTTCATCTAAACTCTACCACTATGGGATATGAGGAATAACCCTTAACCGGTTTGAAAACTATCTACATAATCGCACTCAGTTTGTTAAGATTGGTAGCATCCAATCTAGTTCTGAAACCATTACTTGTGGAATACCACAGAGATCAACTTTGGGTCCTCTTCTATTCCTGCTTTATATTAATGACTTACCTAACTGCTCAAAAAAACTATCCTTCCGTATATTTGCTGATGATACAAATATGTTTTATGCAAGTGATAATCTGCATCAGCTTGAGTATGTCATGAATGAGGAATTGAAATTAGTTTTTAAATATTGTATCATCAACAAACTATGTATAAATCTTACCAAGACTAATTATATGTTAATTTCATCTACAAGACTAAGACCGTATATACATATTCCTAACATTGCACATAAAAGTCAAATTAAGTATTTAGGTATTTATATGGATCAAAATTTACAATGGGGACCGCAGATCCAGCACATTAATAATAAATTAGCAAAAAATATAGCAATTATTAATAAATTAAGATATTTTGTTGATCTTCATACATTGAAACAATTGTATTATTCTTTCATATATCCATACTTATCCTATGCTATCATAAGTTGGGGTAGTGCATGTAAAACTAATTTACATAAAATCATAACTAAGCAGAATAAATGTGTCCGAAGCATGTTCTTTGCTTATAGCAGGGAAAATGCTTCACCATATTACAATCTTTTAGGAATTCTCAAATTTGAAAATGTGTACAAATTAAAAGTGGCTCTATTTACTCATAAAATTTTAAATGACTCAACAAACATTCCAACTATATTCCATAGAACCCTTACTCAGGCATCTGAAGTCCATACCTACAATACAAGATTTGCTGCGAATTTGAATTTTCATAGGCCAAAAGTAAATAATAACTATGGGTCCTCTACTTTCTCTTTTGTTACATCAAAACTTTGGGAAATTATTCCAACAGAATTTAAAAAACTGCCTTACACTTCCTTTTATAAGCAATATAAACTATACCTTTTAAATACTCAATATTACTCTTCAGCATTATGATTTATTCATTTAACTTGTTTATTTCGAATACTTTTGTTATTCACATTTTACTTCCTTTATTGCATTGTTTCTATTAATTGATGTGTCTTGTCTTTTATTTTTGAACGTGTCAGTGACCAACACGATAGCATATGCTTCTTTGGTCACTGAGCACATTTTGTTTTGGTTTTATTATTATTATATTTTCCGTATTTTAATTAATGAATTTTTTGTAATAGTGTGTGATAGTGAAATATGTCTGTAAATAGTCAATTAATAAAAAATCTGAATCTGAAATCAAAGCATATCCTTTGAACATGTGCTTCCACAGTTTTTTAACCAACGACACAAGCTATTGCCATATTTCAAATTGCACCTGTATGTATAAACATTGATTTTCATTACCCCCACACTCTCACTGAGAATGTGGAGAATGGGATATCTTAGAAGGGAAGAGAAGGCAACATCAAAAATTATCTTCCATCTTACGCTGCAGGGATGGTATTTGATACACTTTTTTAAACTGAGACCAAGATGTGTTTAGTGTCGTGGTTTTCACAAAAACAGGAAAAAAACCAATACTAGTAGAATACTCTTCTAGCAGTTTGCCTGGTCTTTAAGCAGCCAACCTGTAATAAGCACTGGAGGGAAATGAGGACACAAATTCTATATAATAATGACCATTTTATTTAGCAACATGACAATTGTGTTTTTGTCTATACAGAAAAAACTGCTAACAACTCTACATGTAAGCCACTCTAGATTTTAGGAACCAGAAAGGCTACGTATATAACTGGGTTGGTGTGTGAACTGGAACTGACAAAAACTAGAACTCAAACACTTATTATGTCAACAACTTAAAGGAAACTTTGACAATTAAAAAAATTGTCTGGGATCTTCACAAAATGTTCAGAACATGCTACTTTCCTTAGCCTGAAATCTCAGCATTTTTAAATTTTTCTTGCACAGAGTCACCTCCTCCCAAGACCCCCAAGATCTCTTATGGACCACCCTAAAATCAGAACTTTATACCTAAAATACAACAGACTAAAACAACATTTTGCCCAGCTTGAAAACACGGCTGACACAGACCTCTGGTTCTGAGGCTGCCTTAGTTAAAACTACAACAGTGCTTAGTCGAGAACACAAAAAAAATGGAGATTCTAGGTCATTTCAGACACCAATTTCGTGCATTCCAATTAAATAGTCTGTTATTTACAGGGCATGATTCAACCCTTTGACAGTTAGTTTGTAACAGAAAAACATTCATCAAAAACCTAGGCCAAAAGAGTTTCTTTCATATAATATCCATTTCCCAGTTGTCCCGATTAAGAATGTTCATGGTTTTCCCTTAATTCCATAAAGTTAACATATGTGGATGGAATTTCCAAAAGGGGTCCACAGGTGTAGGCAATGGGTCTTGCACTCAAGCCCTCACACTTAATGAAAGTAACTTCTATCTTCTTGTCAATCATAATATCCATAGCTGTTGTAAATCGCAAAAACTGTAGAAGTTTTGGCATCTCCAGACCTCTTACAAATTGCTGCAAAAATTTGAATGCATCTGTCTCCTTCACTTTGTGGATTTGAGGTGATACAAGATAGCACCTTTTTCGTTGTAGCTTTAAGACTATCATAGAAGCCCTCAACGGCTGAAATAGTTTGGAACTGGGGATACTGCTTCAACTGCTGTACAAAAGATTGCAAAGATGAAATCATGAGATGTAGTTTCTGAACTAGGTCCTGCTTGGAAATTTCAAGAATGACTTGGCTAAGGTTTTCAGTGGTAACCACCCTCCTACACTTGAATCTTTTAAGAAAATCAGTAAATTCTTCTTCATCATCTGGAAGCTAATTCTTCCCTATAACATCTGCAATGAACTCTTCCTCTACTGGGGATAGGTATTTTGTAGATGGATCAACAAACATGGAATCTGGAACTTGGTTGCCAAAGAGGCAGTAGCATAAAAAAGCCTTTGACAAAAAGTTGGGAAAATAGGAGACAGACACAAACCCTTTAACTAAAATTCTCCATACAGCCTCCCACTCCTCAACAAAGTGGTCATGTCTAACAAAGGGAACCCTCTCTCTCTCCTATAGTCATGGAGATAGAAAATTCGCTCCATAATAAAGTGTACACTTCACAAATTACTGCAACACCCACACCTTGTTCAAACTCTCCCTTTTCATTAATCACTTTAAAATCAATATTACGGTTCATTACACTTGGGTCTTAAAAATGTTTGATCAATTCAGTTCTTATGCATTATCTGTGAACTGTGAGAACTCTCTCTGAAACATTTCTTGATGAAGAGGGACATGGAGAATCCTGCTCTACAGAGCCTTCATCACGACTGCAATTCTCTTCATTTGTAAGCCTTGGGTAACTGGTTTCATCAGCGACATTGCTATGTGATATTTCTGCCTCTGTTTCAGCCACACCATTTGAAAGTAGTTCTACCCACCTAGATCTTATTTCATCCATAGTTAGTAAAACTGGGTTTCCTGGTGTTTCTGGAGTTTCTGTAGTATATGGATCCCCCCCCCCATCAGCGATCCTAGAAAACTCATATTCTCTGTTCTGCTCACAGCGAATGCATTCTTCACTTTCCAAATACGTACAGCTACATACTGAACAAACAACGCGCTTACCAGCATCTGATGCTACTTCCGAAGTATTCAGGTTGACTGGCCGTTCAAAATTTTCCTCGTCTGCTTTAAGTTGTGAAAAGAGTGTGTCTTGGTGCTGTGATCTTAGATACAAGTAAGTTGTTGATGGATAGAGGCCATTTTCCTTTAAATAACTTTCAATAGTTCCCTCACCAGGAAATTGAATAATGGCCATTTGGGTTGTGTCGCAGATATCTAGGAGCATGTCGTCAACAGAGCCAGCGAAAGCACTTTTCCTGTCAGGGAAAAACAAAGCAGTGGCTTTTTGCTTCAGTTTTTCAACTGTGGGAGGTTCCGATGTAGTATAAGCAACGAGCCAGTTTTTGCCGCCGTTCCTCTGACAAACTGGAACAAAAACTTTTGACTTCTAGTCATAATGAATCCAGTGAACTTGGATTCGATGTTCTTTATTGGTCTTTCTTTTCTTCCCTCTTGACTGACCTCTGATCCAGTTGAGCAATCCAGACAATCAGCTTACCATTCGTTGATTTCGTTCACAGGTTGCTACCTTAGAACTCGTAGAGGCAGATTCAGCAAGATTCCCCTATAACCCTATACATTTATTATGCATACAGTTCTTTGTTTAACTAAACAACAGTGGAAACAATAGCGCTTCTTTGAGACTTATTTGCTTTGAATAACTCCAAATTTTACCATTTTTTATGTGTCGCATACTTTTAGACTTAGTTTTTTTCAAATTTTCTGTCTAAAATATGGAAAAAGGAAGCAATTTCTTGGAAATTTTTCGAATTTAAGATCTAAAGTACATAAAATGGAAACGTAATATCAATTTTGGGTGCATTTACCGTATTCTTAAACTGAGCGCAGGCTTAAAACTGCTTAAAATAATAGCGATTTTGACCTATGCGCTTGTTTAAAAATCCTTAAAAAATAGTGTTTTAGGCCTAAGCAAAGGCTGCTTGTGGTTAGCTATAAAGTGTTGATCAGGTCAGTGACAATTATACTAATTTTGTAAATGAAAACGAGGTGAAATAAAATTATTGCTTACCTTGATTGTGTCATTCCACGTTTTTTCCCCTGGATTTCCTTGCTCAAATTCAGTCCCATGTGATGAAGCTGTGTATTTTGTTTCTTTCCTCCATGAAGTGGCAATCAGATCAGGAACAGTGCATGCGGTGGTATGAGGAACAATTTACACATCTTTGCATACTTCATATAAGTCGGCGATATGCTTGATAATGTTTCCAAAAGGATCATCTCCATAGTGCTGACGCCACAACCATTCCTGTGGATAGCTTTCGAAGAGATCTTTGGATGTTCCTGTTCAAGGCATACTTTGTTTGACTCCCCGCCATGTATTTTAAATGCGCTGGGTGTGCGCACCTGTGTCTGGGTCTACAAAGTTTAGGCTGTGGTTGACTGTGAGATGATTATAGGCAGTTGCTCATCACACGTGTCCCTGGCAATGTGTGGGCAAGTATGATGGGTAAGAGTGTGTCTTTATCTCTTTGCCTTACTGAAACAAGGAAGCAGGCTTTGGTTTGGCATCAGATGCCGCCAAAAACCCACTGTCCTTTGATGTAGTGACCTTGGTTGTACTTCATTTTGCCAAACTTGGACTCGTCAATCTCAACAGTTGTACCTGGTCCACCTTTTTGCCTCGCATGATGATTCATGATTCTGTCGGCACAAACCTCTCGGCAATAGTTGTACCAATCTATCACTGTTTCTGTTGACGTTGATTCATCATCGAGTGAGGTCTCGTGCACTGCTTGAGTAGTAGTAAATTTGCGCGCCCAAGTGTATTTTAGGGCTAATACTTTTTCAATGGACAGCCTGCTTCCAGAAAACTCCGCTATGAGTTTTGATGCATTGATGCTATGCTAGTGCATATTCTTCTCAAACATCACCATTCTACCCATCTCGCAATCAAGCTCGTCGTGTCCGCGTCAATGTATTACAACAATTTACGTATGGACACTTTATTGATGACGTGAGCAGGTTGTGTTCCTTGCACCACTCAAAAAAAGTTCAATCAAGACACTGAGGTAAGCTGCAACACGATTATCAACAGTATAGATCGAAGTAGAAGCAATTGAGAGAAATAAATAAATCATTACCCCCTTTTATTCAACAGGGACCCTCACATGCGATGCATGTTTTCGTGCAGTGTGCAACATATGTTTAACACATGAATAAGTAAATTGTAATGTAAATTTTTTGGAATAACGAACCAGTCAAGTAAAATAACAATTATTTTTGGAGGGGTAATTCTCAACTGAACCTGGTAGTGTAGTGGTGTAGAAGAGAGACCGATAAGTGAGAGGTATGCAAAAGGTCAGTTGTTCGAGACCTGATGGGGCACAAGAGAAAGAGGAAAAAATGCATGAGGAGCCTGGGTAATATGGAGAAGAGAAAAGAGAAGAATGGAGCTAGGGGAAGAAGAGAAAAATTGCAAAAAGACAGTATGCACTGTAGCACGCAACAGTGCGCAATAAAATCTTTTATTCATACAGTAAGTAGTAATTATCAATGTATATATTCAATACCTTAGGGAGTTGCTATTGTCTTCAAAAACAATAGAGCACATACATAATTAATAATTCTGCATGCATAATAAATGTATGGGGTTATACAGAAATCTTTCTGCAGATTCACCCTGACGTCTTATTTCCTCTCGGACAGTTTGCCTTATTATAGCATCCATCGTTTAAAACACCAAGCACTACCAAACACAAACTAGAGGAAAAACTTTGCCTCCTTCCAAAATGGCAGGAGAAAAACACTCGCCTGTCTCACTTCCCAAGTTAAGTTCCAGTCTCCTTCGTATGGAAACTGATGAGGGACAATCCCAAAATATTTACAAAATCCGAAAATATTTCAAATCATGTTTTTTGGAGATCATCGTTGAAGAGTTTATCAGATCTCAGAAACTATTACAAATCTTAATAAAATTATTGAATCCACAAATATTATTTGGCAAATCCAAACAAGTTTGGAAATCCAAGAATTGTTGCTAAATCCAGAAAAATATTTTGCAAATCCAGTAAAATATTGTCACATATTACTTGCTCCAGCAGTCAGCCAACATTAGAGTTTGTTCCCGCCATTTTGCTGTATCCAAAATGGTGGAGGAGCGAGTGTGGGTAGAGTCTGTAATCGTTTATAACACGAAGTTCCAATGTGGCAGAGAGTTTTAGAGCAATGAAGTATTCTGTTGGCAGTGTGGAACAATAAAGAGACGTCAACAGGAAAGTCTGCAATTCTGCAGATGGGAGGCTGGTAATAGAACATTACTTTTAAAGGGGATTTAGGTACGATACCATTGTCCACTTTCTGGGCGAGTACCATGAGATCTATATGAACGTAAGGACTGAAAAGAAAGCTTCATCAATATGGGTTAAGAAGAAGAAATCATGGTCATTCAGAGCATACTGTTTGAGATATAGTTAAACATGAAATTGAGGGCCCTTCATCACTTCTTGGATATCGTGGAATGTAGAACAAGTTAACAACAAGCTACAATGTTGCTGTTCCTCGAGACCTGGTCATGCGAATTTTATCCGCCCTTCGAAAGGCTAGGAAGCTGCAACGCCAATTATATATCTCACCAGGACCAAACACAATTTGGCATGTAGATGGTTATGACAAGTTAAAACCATATGGCTTACCAATACATGGCTGTATCGATGGATTTTCTAGGAGAATTGTGTGGCTCAAAGTATGTAAAAGCAACAATGATCCAGTTACTCCAGCAGGTTTCTTCCTCCATGCAGTTGAAGAAAATGGAATGCGGCTAATACTGGTGCAAAAAGACTGTGCAATGGAAAATGGCATATTGGCCGGCAAAGTGGCGGCACATCGTTACTCATTGTCACATGCCAATCAGAGAGTTGAAAACTGGTGGTCACATAGTAAAAGGGGATTCACTGCATGGGTTATAGACTTTTTCAAGGCACTGGGGACTGAGAGAGAGCTTTCTCAAGGAAACTACTTGCAAGTGGAATGTGTCTGGTTTGTGTTTTTTGACTTCCTTCAACTGGAACTGGAGAAAGTGAAACATGAATGGAAGATGTGTCACATAAGACAGTCCAGGCGTGATACAGTTTCTGGTATTCCTGATGAACTTTGCTATTTGCCTCACACTTGTGGATTTGAAGATTGTGGATCTGAAGTATCAGCAGACGACATAGACAACATACTTAACCAAAGAGACATTTATGTCCAAGCAGAACTCGCCAAGGAAGTTGATGATGAGCTACTGGGGTATTTTAAGTATGTCATGAGAGAAGAAGGCCTTACACATCCACCAGAGGATTGGAGGCAAGCCAAGGACATGTATGAGAAAATAATGCAGCTTGCAGAGTCCTAACTGCTTATTTTACCTCACCCTAAGGGACTAGTGAAATGGTACTGGGGGCGGGCAGATAAGATACGGGGTGGGTCATCAGTTTTTGAGCCTTTTGTAAGGGGTAGGTTGTTCAATTTTAGCTACCCATGGTGGGTCACATTTTTTCTATCCACCACATTTTCACATGCTCCAGCTCACCTCCCCACCCCCCTCCACATACACACACTTCTTACCTTTTGACCAGTCCCTAAAGGCCTGTTTGAAAATTACCGTCATAATACATTTGCCAGGGTGTGATTATTTGTCCTATCTGTAAGAATGGAATTAAGAATGCTTTTGGCAGTTGGTGCATATATTCATATATATTATTAATAAATACCGGTATAAACAAGGAACCCAAAAACTTGTATCTGATTTTAAAGAAACGAAAAGTAGGCTTCTGATCCCACAGAACAAAATAGCATATTTGCTATATTCATAAATTTTACCATATGTGATTGCAAGGCAAAGTGTAGAAAGTTTGATGCATAGCACATGCAGCATGCGTATAATTCCCTCTAAATATTAGGCCAACCCTGAAGTTTAAACTATAGTATTTTTTTCTCAAACAGACCAATTAGTTCAGTTTATAGCTGTTAAAACTATAAAGATTAACTGAACTGTTTAAAAATACTGGTATTGTTGAATAATATTTCAATTATGTTGAAAAATGATGGAATGTTATTTTGAATACGGTATGAACTGTTCAATTGACATTGGTATACATGATGTCTTGGAACAGTTCTTTATTAATAAGTATCAGTTATGTATAATGTAGTTATTTCTATGGTAATTATAAGCTCTCAGTGCTACCCATTATTTTACAATTGATTATTTTGAGTTTGATCAGAGTCTAGAATCATTTATACCTTCATTTCTGATAAATCTATCCTTGAGTTTCCACAAACCATGTCAACAAAAAAGGCTTGTAAATATCAAAAAGCTACTGAACACTAGCAAGATTGTCCTACTTGTTAAATTTAAAATTAGCTAGTCTTGTAAACTGAAATAACTTACAGCAAAATTAAATCTTAGCTGTATTTTTTCTTCAAACAATGTTTTGGGTATACTTTAGGTTGAAGCCCTTGGCCACCTTTTTGGAGTGGCAGTGGCAGAAAGCCTGACATCATAAACCCAACAAAATTCATTGAACAAATGAACAGCTAAAAGGATGTCCGATTATGATCTACATTTAAACATCTCCAAAGACAAATCCATCCTTCAAAGCCCCCCCCCCCCCCCCTTGAAATGAAGTTTTGAAATCCTCTATGGCTACTAAATGCACTGGTATGCGAAGTAACAAATCACATGTTGAAGCTGTTGGGAAGCATTTGCAGTTGGAGACACAACCGTGCACAAATGTCCGCTGTAATTTCTCTTCAAAACCAATGACAGGAACTGCAGGTGACCTAGTGATAAATTGCATGATTTCAGTCAGTTCAATACCTGGCACCCCTGAAAAAAAATTAAAATGTCATCCCTGAACCTTTTTAGTTACAGGGATGAATATGTAGGTTCAAGGTAATTCCTGTATATCTGCACCTAGAGTAAGTGAAGACGACTTTGGTTGCATAAGACATTAGAACCATTCCTTTTTTGCTTGAGTAGTACTGGCCAGTGAACATTTTTTTCACGTAACATGTTATGTGATATATACATAGTAATGCTTTTGGCACAAAAAGTCAAGCCCCTCAATTACTCTCAGGTTCATTTACCTTCATGGGCAACCATACCAACATAGTCACTAAAGACTTTGTAGGCATCAGTTTCCTTGGCCTTTTTTTGCTGCTCTTGACTAAAGTTGACTTTAAACAGGTTGATGAATCTGTCCTCATCCAGCTTCTCTCCAGTGTGACTCATGCAGAAGATTAGCCGCATTACTTCAGGGTTTGCCTATATTGCTGCAAGGATTCCACAGGGTGCAAGGCCTTCCATTAGCTGTGATACCATAGGCAATCTCCCCTGTACAACATTTCCAATCATGATGGCTCTACATAGGAAAAAGTAATAACTTTTTGGCAACTGTAAGTTGGTACATGGTGAAATATCACATCTGATGAAACATACAACATTAAGCTTTAAATGGACAAAACAGACATGCATTAGATTACCTCAATTTTTTCTCTGCTTTGTGCAGTGCATTTTGAAGGTACACCTCTAAAGCAAATGTCGTTTAAGACATCAAGGCCTTGATCACAACACAGCAGCTCTTGCACATCTTCGTCTCTCTCACACTGCAACAGCTGTGTACAATAAAATATCATTTCTATGTTAACTGGAAGTGTTTACTCCAATCCTTTCAGTTCATTTTGTCAAGTATCCCAAGGACTTTTGGCCAGGGTTGTAGTTAACTGAAACACCTTTCCAAGTTATAGGCATGAAGAAGTATGCAAGATAATTTGTATTATTATTATTATTATCATTACAATTATTATTAATATTATTTATTTATAGGAACGAATGGTCATTTTACTTAAACATATTAAATATTAAGCTAAGCATTCTTGATTTTAGAGTAGCCCCTAGTTATATGATGATGTCAGTGTAACTCTAAAGAATAATACAATTGAAAAACCATGGAAGACAAATTTTGAAAATTTCATCCCCTCAATCTTTTCACAACATAGTCGCACTTGATTTTTAGGTAGATGTACCTTTTCCACAAAGTTTTTCATCTCTGATGCTTTAATGTCACAGATACTGAGATCAAGCTCTTCACTAGGTCCCATGATCCTGTAGTCATAAACCGACTTTTTAAGGAAACAAGGTGCTGTACCATCCTGCAGGATAGAGGCAGCCATAAGGTTTCCTGCATACAGGAATTCGTTTTCAGCCAATGCAGCCGTTACATACATACATACATACTTTATTTGCAACTCCCCAAAGGGGCTTTTCAGTTACAAAAGGAATAAAAAAGATAAAAATACATCAGTTAAAATGAATAAACAAACTGGGAAAGGAGTCTAAAATTAATTACAGTATTAAAGATTTAAAAATTTACAAAGTTTAAAATTGAATATTAAGAATTTACATTATTAACATTTAAAATATGTTTGGTCAAGTGTCCCTTAAAAGCTTTCATAGAAGGTAAACTTTTCAAATCATCACTCAGCTCATTCCAGATTTTTGCTCCACGCTTTTTGCTCAGCTGTTGAAGCTGTTAGAACACTAGTAGCAAACAATCTTCCTTTTATTTCTTTGAGAACCTCTGAAAACATTGGCAATCATTGCCATTTGTGATCTATTAGTGAACACACTTGATAACATGGATACTCCAGAAAAGAAATGGCCTCATAATTACTAAATGATATGTTTTTTTAGGTGTTACTTATACTAACACATTACACGAAGTCGTGTTATTCTCCTTCTAGATTAACTGAGTGTCTTTGACATAACATCATGTTATGTTTTTGGAGAGGAAGAACACACACTGGCGGACACAAGAGAATACTTTAATGAGCATGCACACATGGCAATAACCGCTGTATACAATGTACCACATATCACATCATTCCTATGCAAACTGTTTAGAATGAGCAGAAATGAGTTCACTTTAAGAAAGACTCAACTATTTCAAGTTTCAACTATTTATTAGAAAGCAGCTTAGATACAGCCACGGTTTAAATCAATGGCTGACCTTTTGTGTTGCAGTGAACACTTTATATTGATGTAAATTAAATTGGTTTTCAAGTTATGGAAGCCATAGAAGAACTGACCCACGAAGAACTCTCTTCTGGGTCCCCCACTGTGTTCTGCTGGCTCTCCAACAAAAATAACTTTAAGTCTGTTTTCTGGTTTTATCCACTGGCATCTTTTCCTAGCCTATACATAATCAAGAAACAGCTGACCCCTTATGTTTATTCTTAACTGCGATTCACGCTTGTCCACCAAAGGGCTAAGGAGATCAGAGAGAGGCAAAGCATTGCTTGCAGTATTGGTGCATGTTTCAGTCAAAGTAGCTACATATTCACCTGGAATGTCATCTGATGGTGGGGTTTCCATTAGCCCCAAAAATGAAAATCTGTAGGCATTTTCTGCACGTAAATCTGCATGTACTGCAATTTCATCAGTAAGGAAGTGGCCATGGCAAGTTGGACATTTCTTTTTATGCCATCCTTGGCAGCCAGGTTTTCTTGATGAGTACTGGTGGAAATTGCTCAACCATGTTGCCTGACACTGGATCCACAGCTGGCTGCAGGAGGAATCTGAGAGCCATCAATAACAGGTTCTGCAGGACTCTCAAACACAGGAATGTCAAACCTCGATTATCCGGACTATTCCATTATCCGGACTTTTTTCTCTGGTCTCAATTTTTTCGTGAATATTAATTAGTTGTGATCTTGAAAACTCCAAGTTGCAAAAAGCCCAATAATCCTTTCAAAAGACTGTTGAAACAGCGTATTATCCTGTGCACTTTTCAAAATTTGCAATTGCGACAAGACAAAGAAATATTCTGACGCGTTCAGCTGATATCTGATTGGCTCAATTGTTTTGTTACCAAGGGAATTTCATGCTTGATTGGTTCCTTCCGCATGGGTTATGTAAACACACGAGCGAGTGATCGTAAACACAAATCAAAAACATGTCTATGAAGCGAAAGTGAGCCGTTCTATCAATTAAAGATAAGCAGATAATAATTTCACGTTTGGATAAAGGAGAGAAAGGAACAAATTTAGCTCAAGAATTTGGCATCAGCAAGCAGCAGATCTCTGACATACGGAAGAAGAAAGACAAGATCATAAAATTTACTGACAGTATCGAGACAAGCGAAGGATTAAAACGAAAGTCCCTGATCAAGCTACATGTCTTTGCTTGAACATTTCGGACCTTTGTAAATACCTGAAGTGAAAGTTTTTATTTGTAAATACATACAGGCTGTGTAGATGTCACAATTAAAATGATGTTTTCTTTGCTGCATACCTATTGTTTACATTTCTATCTAATTAATAAACATGTTTTCGATTATCCGGACTATTTACCGAGGTCCCGACGAGTCCGGATAATCAAGGTTCGACTGTATGTCAATTAGATCATCCTTGCAAGGCTATTTCTCTGCTCTTCGGTCTTTTTTTTTTGTATTTTATTGTTTTTATTTGTAAGTTGTGCAATGGACAAGCAAAGAGATACTGTAATGCTAGTTTTACAATTTTACATTAAAAAAAAGAAGAAAAGGGGAGGTAAAGAAGCCTATTACAATGTAAATATAAATAGATCTCTACATACATTATCACAAAAACATAAAACTAAATTAACTGAAGCATAGTAGAAATTTGTTCCATTTTTCATAATGTTTTACCAATTTATTGCTGTTAGCTGCAATTTTCTGTTCAATCTGGCAAGTTGCTTTAACCTTGGCCATGAAGACCTTTAGAGAAGGATATATAATATTTAATTTACAGTTATAAATATAATATTTAGCTAATAAAATAAAATGGTTTAGAATATGAAAGTCCTCTGTGACATTGAATACACCGAAGATAACATTTTCTAGCATTAAGGATGTCCAGATTACCTTTTTTTCAGAAATCCAGGAACAAAGCAACTGCCAGAAAGATTTTGTTACATTGCAATGAAAGAATAAGTGCTCAGGGGACTCGACTTCTGTTTGACAAAAGGCGCAAAGTGGAGAGTCAATCATTTTAAGTCTGAATAATTTTTCATTTGTAAAAACAATGTTATTTAACAGCTTGTACTGAAATTCCCTAGTTTTTGTATCATGTGTGACCGTAAACGGAAGAGAGTAAATTTCTTTCCATTCCAGAGAAAGATTTGGGTACTTTAGTTTTATTTTCTTTTGAGCAGAAGGCGCCGTTTGCTTTTTGCGTTTAAATTCATTGTAAAGCATTTTCAAAGTTACTTTCAAAACATTTACCGTAGCGTTTTCTGTGTTAATTTGAAACGTGTCATTCGAGGGGGGACAAATATGTTGCTGACTTTGTTTGATGATAAGCTTCCATTCATTGGGAATAGCATTAACGATGCCATTAATTTAAAAAGGTGGACAGGAGATAGTCGAGCTTGTAATAATTTTTCACTTTCGAGAAACCTACCATTGTCAGATATCAAATCTCCTATTTTAACAATTCCATGGACAGCCAGGTGTTTTATATAACACGACTTGTTCTCAATAAGGATAAACTTATTGTTCCATATTGTTTGGTTAATAACATCGTCATAAGAAACAACGTTAGTTGTACTAACATAAGACCACGCATCGAGACACTCTTTGTAGAAGTCCGGTAGATAAATAGGAAGTTTACGGGTGTCAAAATTGCAGCATAAAATAGATTTTCCGCCCATGTCACCTAAGAACGCTTCAAGGGCGCTCTTCCAAGGGCTATTGTAGTCTTCAATAAATCGTTTCAATGCAATAACTCTCTGTGACAAAATCATTGATTGGATATTGAGCACTTTTAGGCCACCGTTCTGTATATCATTAATAAGAGCAGTCCGTTTTATCTTGTCATTCTCTTTCCAGATAAAACCATAGAGCAGTTTGTTCACATCTTTAATAAGATCTTCTGAGACTGAGATTAGTGAGGCCTTATACATAAATTTGGGGATAGCAAACGTTTTAACGATTTGAATTCTGCTGAGTAGTGTGAGACCTCGCCACTTCCAAATATTAAGAGTTTTTTTTAATAGACTTGAGAATAGAACTGAAGTTTAAATTCCTTCTCGTTGTCTTATGATAATCAAAATAAATTCCTAATATTTTAATCGATGTGCACGTTTTATGATAAAATTCTTCTTGTACTAATTTTTGCGGTCCAATTGCAAATAGTTCAATTTTGTCATCATTTACACGTAGACCGGAAAACCTTGAAAAGAATTTAAGAATTACAAATAGGTGCAAATAAGAAAGCCTATCTCTTAAGAAACATGTTACATCATCAGCAAAAAGGGTTAATTTTATTTCCTCATTATTGATTACTAAGCCGTGGATATTACGATCTTGTCTAATGAAACATGCAAGTATTTCCAAAGATAGAATGAAGAGCAGAGAGAGAATAACTCCATGGCTGACAGAGAAAAAATTGGTGGCGAAACCATTGTTTAAAACGCAACTTGATAGATTTGTATAAAAAGTTCGGATCCATTGCAAAAAATATGTTCCGAAATTAAAGTTTTGCAAAACTTTGACCAGGAAAGCTTGGTTAAGGGAATCAAAAGCCTTCTCAAAATCAATTGCTACCAGAATTCCGGATCTGTTACTTCTCTTTGCATATTCTAAAATATCATTGATTGTTCTTATCGCGTCAAAAATTGATCTTCTTTTGATAAATGCATTTTGGCTGTGATGAACAAGGAAGGGTAAAATTGATTCCAACCTCATAGCCATTGCTTTAGATGCAATTTTGACATCCATGTTAATCAGCGAGATTGGACGCCAGTTTTTCAGAAGTCTTTTGTCTTTATCTTTCTTGTCAATTAGCATAATCATTGCTTGCTTTTGGGAGGTGGACAATTCACCATGGTGATGTGCGAAATTTAGGCATTCAACGAGACATTTTCCAACAAAAGGCCAGAATGCTAGATAAAACTCAACCGTTAATCCGTTGTTTCCAGGTGTTTTATTTTTCTTAAAAGTTTTTAAAGCTGCGAAACATTCACTCATAGTAAGTTGTTTGTCTATTGAATCGCGTTGTTCAACTGTTAATTTACTGGTATTCTCTGTACTGAGAAAAGATTCAATTAAATTTTCGTCCGAATGGTCGACCTTCTTATCATACAGGTTTGCATAAAAAAACTGAATTTCATTTAGAATCTCTTTAGGATTTGTCGTACTTTTGTCATTTCCTGTGTTTAGTTTTCTTATGCAGCTTTTCTTTTTTCGAGAGTTCTCCAGATTCAAGAAGTATTTATTACTTTTTTCGTCATATTCATACCAGATCGCCCTTGATCTTACAATTGCTCCTTGTGCAATAAACTCGTACATACGGTCATAGTCTGTTTGAAGAATTTCCAAATCATTCAAATTTTTTGAGCTTGGGTCTTCCATATGCCATTTGACAATCTTTTATCTTCCTTTCCAAACTCGTTAATGTTGCTCTTCTTTCTCTAGCCTTCGATTTACTATAGACAATCATTTCTTGTCGAATTTTATATTTAATATAGTCCCACAGAACACGAGGATCTTCAATTTCTGTACCCTCCTCAATCCATGTACAATATTTATCTCTAATGAGTGATACACACGTTTCATCATCAATTAAGCTTGCATTGAACTTCCAAAAGGAGGGCCCATGACGTTCGTCTTCAATTCCGTTAATAAACAATGTGATTGCTGAGTGATCCGATTTAATCGCAGGTATGTCTACGCTCTCTACATATTCTTGCAAACTACTTGATGTTAGCCAGAAATCTAATCATCGTTGAATTACTGGATTTTTTTGTCACCACGAAAAACGCCTCTCATGCGGATTCCTAACTCTCCAAATGTCTATTAAGTCAAATGACAGACGGATTTGTTCTATAATTTTGACGGATTCTTTTAATTTAGGTTTTCCTCCTAAGCCATCAAACTCAGGATCTAAGATTACATTGAAATCTCCTCCAATGATTATATCACAATCAGCTTCTATATTTAGACTATCAAGCTCAGTTTGGATCTCCTGGAAAAAGGTGCACTGCTCGCTGGTTTTATTTGGAGCATAAATATTGACAAAAACAAATGGCTGCTCCTGCACATTGCCTATTAAAATGATATAACGGCCTTTCTTATCATGTGTACATGATTTCAATTCAAAATTAATCCTTTCTATGACAAGAATTAAAACACCTCTACTATGCTCAGAGCCGTGAGCAAAGTAAAGATCTCCTTTCCACTGGGTTTTCCATAAATTTTCTACATCTGGCGAACTGTAAGTTTCTTGCAAAAAGACTATGTCGGCCTTATTTTTAGACAACCAGTGAAAGAGTGCCTTTCGCTTCTCAAAAGTTCAAATTCCCTGAGCATTGAGTGATAACAATCCAAAATTTACATTGCGCTTTGAGAATTAGACAAATTAAGTACAGAAAAATAACTTTTACCTTGCTCCTTTGTGTGAGAAAACAATGTGAAGGACTTATGTGCGACGAAAATTAGAATGAGGTGATAAAGCCTCCTGAAAAATGAAAACCGAACATTGACAAAAAACAACAGTATTGAAAACATACAAACAACAAACACGTTACACAATAATATGGAAAAAGGTATGAAAATAGCAGCCAGCGTAAAGCTGTTAATTAAGCTACCAACAGACAAGGTCTTGCAACTAGAATGGTAAATACAGACAGTATAAATTAATTTTGTGGCTCCATTACATTTCAAAAAGGAATAGAAAAAAAAGAAAACATAGTCTGAGTGGCAAGTCTAAGCAGAAAATAATCTGCCATCAATAAACAGTTTATCAGGCTCAGCCCTACTGAAACAGGCCGACTTGCCCGCCTTCTTTGCAGCAAAAAAATTAGGCAGCACCTTCTTTCTTTGATCAACAATTTCTTTGGGCAAGTCCACAGATATTCCAAAATTTTTACCTTTCAATTTCCTGGCGTTGGTCATGACCCTTTCATGATCCGGATAGCGCAGAAAACGTGCGATGATCTGTCGAGGTTTGTTTGCTCGCTGGTTAAAGCGGCCAATTCTGTGAACTCTCTGAAATTCTATATCACTGGCATCGTCGATGCCAAGCTCTGACTGCAAGAAATCTATCAGCACTTGCCGTGTGTCCTCTGCACCTTCAGGGTCTTCTTCAATACCATAAAAACGAAGGTTTTCTCTCCTTTGGTAAACTCCCATGTACAGAACCTCTTGTCTGAGAGCGGTGCAGTCTTTCTCCAGTTTCTTTAGCCCTTCGACCTTGCTGTTCAGGAACGCCAATCCTCTGTCGAGCTCTTCGATAGACTTCATTGCATTTCTTGTTGTCGCCTCCAGAGTTTCGACTTTCGTAGTTAACGTATTTACTTTAGCGTCCACGTTTTTGACATAGCTTCCAAGGTTGTCGAGTTTTGTTTCCATCGCCTCCAGTTTTTTAAGGACAATGTCAAGTTTAGGCAACACGTCTTCCGCCATTTCTAGTACTGAATGCACTTTGTCGATTCCGCAATCCTCTTCTGACAGGTCAAGTTTCGATCTTTTATCTTCAGATGGTCAGTTATCCTCCTCGCTAGAGGTAGAGCTACTCTTTGTGCTTTTTCTTTTAAGTTTTTGAAATAAATCTTCCATTAAAAACTTCAAAAAACTCCCCTAGATTCACATTAAGCCGGAGCACACAAAAGCGCATCTACTCTTGCTCCATGCCCGACCCAGTCTCTCTCTGCTCTTTGGTCTGACATGTCATCTGTTTCCCTATCTTTCTTGAACTCTGTTTCTGTACAAATATACAGATCCACCTTAGAGTAAGGCTTTGCTAGCTCTTGCTTATATAACACTACAGAGAAATCTTTGTCACTCTCCGGTACTTTAAGAACCACCTTTTGATCAGGATACAGCAAGATGTAATCTTCTCCACAGAAAAATTGATTGTGATCTGCGTGTTTTTTTACGGCAGCCTGGTACACCTTCACGACCCCATAATCTTTACCCACTTTCAACGCCACTCTTCTCTCGCTCACTATAGCCAAATTTCCTTCTTCATTTTCAGTTATTAAGCCAACGTTAATCACAACTCTATTGTCCACAACCTGTCTGGAACTGGATCCTGGATGGTTGACTTTCCTTTTAAAACCAGTTTGTTGTTTGGCTTGGTAAGCTTATGTCCTCTGCGTTCTTCCGCTTTGGAGGCCAAGTATTGTGAAAATGACCTCGTAGATGAAGAGGACAAAGCACGTTCATCTTCGGGTGTACTTATTCTTGCACTTGGATGTGATGTCTCTGCAACTTTCGAACCACATTTGAAGCAAAATTTGTCTCTAGGGTTCACTTTAGATCCACACGAGACACAAAACTCCACCATTTTGGATGGGGCAAAATGGCGGGAAAACCACTGACGCTGGCAGACTGCTGGTGCAATTAACACGTGACAAAACATTTTTTCAGATTTGCAAAATATTTTTTATCTCGTTCTATTTTACTCCTCGGAAGGGTTTGGGGACTGCTCTCGTCACACTCATTTGCTGAAGCACATTAAATAAGGTAAGCAAACACCGTGAGCAAACAACTTTCTGGCATAAATAAGGCCACTAGCGTGACATTCATTTTTCTCAAATATCCTATCTTAAAATAACAAGCATTTGATGATATCTTCAGCAAAGGTGAGGCACGAAAAAACCACTACATGGACAATCAACTCACAAGGTATTTGGCTGGAGCAGGGGAGGTGGAGGGAAACCTTAAAGTTCTGTTAAGCCTGGCGTTGCCGTTGAATGGCGAGGAGGCCGAAATTAACAGTGCATGCAATCTAAGTAATATCAGTGCGCCCACCCACTTTCATCTGATTGGAGGTTATTAAGTGATCTGCCATTCCTGCTCCAACCAAATAACCTTGATGTCTATTACCAACAGTCAAAAAAATGGCTCAATATAAAATGACATTATATGTACTGCATATGTTTGTTTTCTGGTTTTAGCAGCAACTCTTGGACTTCCAAACTTGTTTAGGATTTGCAAAATAATATTTGTGGAGTCTAATTTTATTAAGATTTGTAATAGTTTTTGAGATCTGATAAAATCTTCAATGATGATTTCCAAAAAAACATGATTTGAAATATTTTTTCGGATTTTAAAAAATTTTTTTTCAGATTTCGGAAATATTTTGGGATTCTCCCTTATCGGCTTCAGTACTTTCATCCAACCAAAAAAATCACAACTTAACTGTTTCAAAAATCAGAACTGAACAGTGAAAAATAAGAACTGAACTGTGAAAAATCACAACTAAACTGTTTCAAAAATCGCAACTGAACAGTGAAAAATCACAAGTGAACTGTGAAAAATCACAACTGAACTGTGAAAAATCACAACTGAATTGTGAGCCTTCAGGGCCATCATACAATTGTCATTTCTGTTTTTCTTCCTCTATTTTCTCAAGACATTGAAAAACGGAATTTGAACTCTTCGTTTTCTTGTTCTGTTGTATTATTTCGAGACAGTAGCCTATTAAGCTGACACTAACATTCTTCTGGTGCAAAATTCGGGCTGGAGACCGGGAATAAAATGCAGACTACAGACTTTTTAAGTATATATCGACGGTGTTATTTCCATTATCGATTTCTAACCGGAAACTGGTTTATTCAGGCATATTGTAGTTAAAGTTTGCAATGCTCTGGTTAGCCTGAATATCACTCAGGTTAGCCTAAATAACGCTCCGGTTTGCCTGTTTACGGCTAGCTCTCAATGATGGAAACAGTGACACAACTCAGTTAAAAAGTCTACAGTCTGCATTTTACCCCTGGTCTGCAGTCTGCATTTTTACCCTCAGTCTGAATTTTACCCCAGTCCGCAGTCCTAAATTTTACACTGACCAGATATCGACTGTTCCATCTGCAAATGACCTCTTTATTTACCATGCCAACTGAAAAACCTTTTTACACTCAGCAAACTACTATGCAGCCCCTTAGATTCAGGTAACGGTTCTTGATTACGTCGAGAAGGTCTTCATAACTATTATTTTCCTCAATATGAAAGAGGCAGACAAAGACTTCATCAAGGATGTGCACATGGTTTCCAGGTCTATTGTTAGCGACAGGAAGTGCCAGCATTCTTCTGAGCTGGTTTAGGTAGCATATGAAAGTGACAAAAACACAGAAACGAAAAACGGAAATCAATATCTCAGAACAAAAAAAACGAAAGACGAAAAAAAGAAATGACAATCAGAATTCTGTTGTCCAAAGTTGTGGGAAAACGAATAACAAAAATAGACGTTAGAATTCCATTTTCAATGTAGTAGGAAAACGGAAAACGAAAATGGAATCTTGAATTTCCTTTTCCAATGGCGTGGGTAAACGAAAAACGAAACTGGAAGTTTCACACATTCCGTTTTCCCACATCGTAGGAAAATGGTTGGCACTAAGGTACACAATGCGAATGCATGTACTTGAGTGCCAACTGTTTTTCTACAATTTAAAAAAACGAAATTTAAACTTTGATTTTCAATTTCCAAGAAAACAAAAATTGAAAATTAAACATAAAATTTCAATTTTCAATCTACAAGAAAAACGAAAATTAAAATTTGATACCAATTTTCAATTTTCAATTTTCAATTTTCGTGGAAAATAAAAATTGAAATTCGGATGCCAATTTCCACATTTCAATTTTTCGAGTGTTTCTTACTTCCAGTACAGAAAGCCTGGAACGAACAAAGACCGGAAGACAACAAAAACCAATAGTTTTGGCACCCGAATTTTAATCTCAAAACATCCACTTAACTTTCCCTACAGGTTATTTCCCACACCAGGTGCACGGCAATCAATGCCTGACGAAACCAAAAGACGTATCGCAAATGAACACATAGGGGGACACTTTATTTACTGAGCTCTGAACTATGTGGGTAGCTGTAGCCATTTAGCTGGTTTCTCGAAGATTATTGAGGGTGACCATGTAGGAAATGACACCATTTGAGGAAAGGAGTAAACTAAAAGCTCCAAATATAATTCCAAAAAAGAATATTGAAGTGCCAGTAATTACAAACAAGAAAAGTCTGTTTATGTGTACATCAAACAAACATTGGTAAAAAAGGAAAGGAATTAAATGGTTGTCACTGGCTAAAAATATGGTTATTGGACGTTTCGGCCACTACTGTTGCCTTCTTCAGCAAAAGATGGAAAATGCAAATGTTAAACGGCGTCCTGCTAGAATATGTAATAGATGTGTGATAAAACTAAATGAGCAATAGTCTCTAGAGTATTCTTAATGAGTGTAAAAATTCTTAATGCCATTGTACACGTTCGGTAGCACTATGTGTTCGTTTATAGCGTTCCTGTCTCGCACGGAATGCCAAGCTTCAAGAATTAGTCTTTGTTTCCATACTGATGATCTGTCGACAATTTCAACATTCTCCAAATCTATTTGGTGACCGTTGAGCATATGGTTTTTGGCCAATAAAGAGTTTTTGTCCAATGTTGCTATAGCCTTTGCGTGTTCTTTCATACATGTTTTTAACGCGTGTGATGACTGACCAACATAAACACAGTCACAATCTTTACATTTTATCTTGTAAACAATGCCTCTGGAAGCCTCTTTCTCGATCTTGTCTTTAGGTTTTTTGAGTATGTTCGAGATGGTACGAATAGGTTTATGGGCGACCTTGATATTGAAACCTCGAAGAACGTTTGCGACTCTTTCGGAAAAACCTTTGGCATGGGGAAGGATGACAAAACCACGATGATCGGTATCGTTTGTTTCTTGTTGTCTACTCAGTTGGCGGCCATTGTGAATGAAATTTGCAGGGTAGTTATTAGTGGCAAGGGCTTTCGTTACTCGTTTAGTTTCCCGTGAAACTTCCTCCTCCGTGGAAGGAATGTTCCTTGAGCGATCCATGAGAGTGCGCACGACCGAGTGTTTATGCTGAGGATGGTGGTGTGATTTGAAATCAAGGTAACGGTTGGTGTTAGTAGCTTTCCTGTAAACAGACACAGCGATCGAGCCATCTTCTTGTGTGGTTGTTTTTGTGTCGAGAAAGGCAATGGAACCTTCTGATTCTATCTCGATTGTAAATTTGATGTGAGGGTTGATGGAATTGAGATGTGAGTGGAATTCATCTACGTGCTCTCTTTTAACACATACGTGGCTGTCATCTACGTATCTAAACCACCATTTAGGAGGGTTAGGGGTCGATGAGAGAGCCTTTTCTTTGACATGTTCCATGACGAGATTGGCCAAGATGGCGCTGACTGGGGATCCCATCGAACAACCGAAAATTTGTTGGTAATGGTTGCCTTGGAATATGAAGAAATTGTTGTCAAGGACAAACTGTAGAAGTGTCATGATATTTTGGATAGACAAGTTAGTTCTTTCCGGTAGTGATTGGTCAAAGTCCAGTCTCTCTTTAACCACTTCGATTGCTAGGTGGGTTGGAATGCAAGTAAACAGTGACACGACGTCAAAAGATACTAGAATCTCGTCGGGATCTACTGATAGATCGGGATCTACCAAATAGATTTGGAGAATGTTGAAATTGTCGACAGATCATCAGTATGGAAACAAAGACTAATTCTTGAAGCTTGGCATTCCATGCGAGACAGGAACGCTATAAACGAACACATAGCGCTACCGAATGTGTACAATGGCATTAAGAATTTTTACACTCATTAAGAATACTCTAGAGACTATTGCTCATTTAGTTTTATCACACATCTATTACATATTCTAGCAGGACGCCGTTTAACATTTGCATTTTCCATCTTTTGCTGAAGAAGGCAACAGTAGTGGCCGAAACGTCCAATAACCATATTTTTAGCCAGTGACAACCATTTAATTCCTTTCCTTTTTTACCAATTTTTAACATACCTGGCTACACACCGAACATTTTTAACATCAAACAAACAATTCAAAGATTTCTTCCTTAAAGCCGGGTAAAACGTTTTACACACTGTTTTCAGGGTGCCCTCACTGAGTTATTTTGTGAAATGAGAATACCTGGAACTCTTTTTTTTTAACAACTTATCAATGCTGTTATGAGATGAAACTACCTATTTGTTCACAAGAACCACTCTAAACTGGTTTTATTTACCCTCAACAGATTTAGTCTGCTTTTTCAAAAACTGACTTTTTTTTTCTATTTCAGTATTCCAAATATTTGCACCACAAAGCTTTGGTGCAACAACTGGTGGGATTTCCAACACATGAAATTTTAGTGGTTTTGCAGAAGGGGTGTATGTGTTGCATCCCACAAAATAGCACTTGGTTCTTTCCAGAATTTCATCCAATGGCAGTGGATGTTTTCCAGTGGTCAACTGCTGTGATTCAGGAGCATAGGAAATCTGATAGCATAAAACTGATGCATCCATTATTAGGGTATGTAAACAAAATTACTATGATGTGGCATGTGACATGCACTATAACTTTAAATCTATGTTTCATGTTGGCTTTTACTTCCGACCCATTCAATGTTTTCAATAGAAACAAGTAATGATAGAATGTTACTACACAGCCATCTCTGTTGCAGTAATAAATATTTCAATACTTGAATTACCGGTAAGACTGCACACACATGAAAAAGATAGCCTGCATAGCAAGCATTTCCATGTGGTTTTTGAGTGCTAAAAAGCCAATTTACGAATGTTCGTTGTGTGTGAAAAAGTGCTTAAGAGCCACTGCCCACAAGTATGGACCAAACAACGGCACAAGTCGAAAAATCGATTTTGCTCATTTTTTGTCCATAGATTGGCTCTAGCTAGTAAACAAACGGACCATAGTTAGTTTCTGCTAATGCAGCTTTTTTTGGAAGAAATTTGCGAAAAACGATTTCGCCCCAATTGAGCTCAAAATCTGCTTGCGGTTATGCTGAATTTTGTGAAAATTTGATTGCTTCGCGCGTCGCACAGCAGCTACTTGAGAATCTTTCAATGGTTTTTATATTCAGCTTAGGTCTTCATGGTATGACGGAGCGAAAAATAAAATAAATCGAGGTTTCGTTTGAGCCCGAAACGAGATCGAACAGACACGCAAAATATTGCTATGTGTTACAAGTGAATTATAGCACTAAAATATCGCCATATTTTTCTATGGGCTATAACTTTAAATGCCATAAAAATACTTTCTACGGGTTAACTATACACCCACCTGTTTGAAAATCAAAAAACATCTCTGGGCAAATGGTTTTAAGTCGCCCGCCTTGGCCTGTGTTTCTCATAAATTTTTCCATGAACCGCCGTGGGAATGTAATCAATTGCGTGACGCGGGCGGTCACCCAGAATACATAGCTCGTTTCAAATAAACCGCAGATGGCTATCAAAGAACATTTGGGTGAAAAAAGAAAAACATAATAGACCACTTTTACCTTTAATATTTTGAAAGGGATCGCTTCAGAAAATTCGTCATTTAAAAACGCCAATTAGAAGCAATTTACTTGGAGTTCGGGTGTTACTGCTATGTCGTTTTAAGCTGTCGTTCCTTCTTTGATCATTTTAATTACAAGGACGAGTTCTAGAAAGAAAGTCGATCTAAGTTCATTTGTTAAGCGTAATAACAAGTTGATATTGTTGGTTTGCAGCCTTACGTGATCTGAAGGAACGCTGCAGTGATTAAATTTGTATTTGTTGATTTCGACGGATCGATTCCCGGTGAAACGTATTTTATTTGAACCAGTCAGCTTGTCAACATTTCGTGCCTTTTCTCCTTTTAAAGAGTCGGAAAAAGTAAACTAAACAAATCCTAAAAGTTTAAATCATAAATAAGGGACATCAACAGTGCCAGTGTCTCGGTAAGCTATTAATTTGAACAATTACTGTGCCGGACGGATTGCTTTCCAGGTTACGCACGTACTGAACATATAGTTCATTGTGCGCGAATGTTTCTGTTTCAAACAACTGAAATGTTCAATAATATTATCTTGACAAATATTTTTTCTTCAGTCTTATTAGAAACTTAGAGTTCGGGTTAGGCTAACCCTAAACCTTTTTGGCGGCCAACCTATTTTGCCTAATTGCTTAATCAAATTATATATATTTCATTGAAATTCGCTCTTCCGTGACCAACTTCCGCGAACAAAACAAGATGGATGTTTGCTGTTCATTTAAGTCACTTGTTGGTGGGCAGTGTTCCTTTGATCGAAGAGACAGAAGCCAGTCTATAGAGATAGTTCCACTACTATCATGTAGTAAAGATATAACGCGCCACAAGTCACTCTGGCAATTCCAAGATGTGAAAAGTGAAGTAGACCTGATTCTTGCGCGTGCTGCGATGTTTACCGTGCCACAAAATGCCAATACCATGACGATTTGTCCATCACATCGTTCATCACTTGGTCTTGGTTGGACAAGGGGAACCGAGAGGTGTAGGGTCCCTCCAGAGATTTCAGAGCATAGAAACGTCAGAGGGAAATGGCCTAAAGCCGACTGGGGAATAAACAAAAACTTTTCCCAGTTTATCATGAAAAGAACGGGACATCTGGTTCACGTCGGATCAGGTAGATATTTTGACGTCCCACTCGTGTTAATATTCTTTACTTGTATGCAAACATTTTAACCAATTTCTGATTGTTTCAGGAATGTGCAGAAGATGCAGGGAAATTTTGTGTTCATTTTTTGAAGAAGAGAAGCTGCCGAAATTGTCAGAAGAGAAACCGTCTCCAGTTGTCACTCCTGATGACGACGACGATGTTGTAATTACTAAAATGAAAGAGCTGACAATGGTGAGAAGGATAGTCATAAGCCATTCGCCACTCTAAAAGTGTCTTTTTTGGGGCGATGTAATGAAAAATATCGAATACAATTTTTGCTGAAATACTGTTAGCATACGGACTGAGTCGCGAAGAGCCGGACGGCAAAATATTTGGCTAGAGGTCCGTTTGTCCTAAAAGAGAGCGAAGATACTCCCGTTCGGCCCGACCTCAATATTATTAAATATTAAAATATTTAATGGTACCACCTTTGCTGAACATGATTCTGGTTAGAAGTTGTTGTGAACTGCGCACGCTAAATGTGGGCGGGTTCCAACGGGAGGGGTAACCCCAAAACACTGACCCCCGGTCCGCGGACCCCCACTATGGACCAGGTCAGCGGACTACCCTACGGACCGTTCCACGGACTACCCCAACGGACCCCCTCTACGGACCACCCTGAAATAGTGTAAAAATAATAAATAAAGATTTTACTTATAGGTTGCCTAATAGTTGCAGACTCGTGTCGGTCATTTTTCGAGAGTTACACTGTGCAAATGTAACGGACTTGGGTTTTTAACACCCCACCCCCCTCCTCCCCCCCCCCCCCAAAAAAAAGAATGCCTAAAAGCTGTTTTCAGCGTAAGAAGATGCTGATGGTAAAAAGAAGGAAAGTTCTTACCTTCCATTCATGGCTCAATCTGGCTATGGAAGAGATATTTTTAGGCCGTTTATTCTTGTTTGTATCTGTTATTCCGCTGAGCAAATTGTGAAGCCTGGAACGAGTTCACGACCCCACGGGAGAATGGGCTGAACAAAATGGCAGAGGGGAAAGAGCACAAATTTCGAGGTTTCCCGGAGGCTTCCCCGTACGCGTCTTTCATATACCTGACGGCCACAGCAGAGGAAATGGTAATGTGTAATGATATAAATTGCGCTCGAGCCTGAATTCAGGTCTGTTACATTTGCACAACGTAACGTTCGAAATTTCACCGTCACGAGTAATCTATTAGGCAACCCGTAACTGAAATATTTATTTATTATTTTTATTCTATTTTGGGGGGTGGTCCGTAGAGGGGGTCCGTAGGGGTAGTCCGTGGACCGGTCCATAGGTAGCCCGCGGACCCGGTCCGTAGTGGGGGTCCGCGGACCGGGGGTCAGTGTTTTCGGGTTACCCCAACGGGAGATGTGTTATATTACTGGCGGAGAGGCTCCAAGCCCTTTTAGACGCCATTTTGATACAAAAGGTAACCCTTTCATATACCCTCCGAGGAAAATACTACCCCTTTCACATACCCACAGTAGCACATATCCCTTTTCCATAGGTTTGAATTGAGTATTTGTATTTCTGCATTTTTTATTTCTACTCTTGACGACAATAATACAATATTGTTGACAAACAAGTGCAGTGAAAAAAAAATGTAAAGGGCAAAATATAGTAAACTTATTGTATGCCCTTTAATTAAATACTTTTATTTTAGGATAAGAGAAGATTGACTAACCCTTAAAGTCCCACTTACGACTCTTAGATCAATCGACCATTCGGTGCAATTATTCGTTGCATTTTGAAATAGCCTTTACATATCCAAATGGCAGTTTCTCCCTCCTTTTTCTTTACTACTATTCATGAAATTCCAGGCCTGTAATAAACCTTGAAAAAGGACCCCTTTGGAGAGGAGCCTCCCCGTATGGTCCATCGTAGGGAGTAGTCCCCGGGCTGCGGGGCCAGATACCTTTTTCCTAGCCGGCTCAGGTGAACCGGTCTTGCCTTACAAACGCCAGTTCGAATTGTACAGGACCCGGTGAGAGGGGCGTATGGTGACATGACAAAAGTCCTTACGTATCACAGCAAAAGACATCAGTTGATCTTAAATGCTATTGTTCGCACTCAGCATGGGTTCAGCAATATGTTTCAGATTGCGAATGACACAGTTTTTATTATTATAACTGTAGTTCAGGTATGATAAAAGAGTGTATTTATGGCCATTACCTGCTATCATGCTTGCTTCGCTAAACACATTTGTTTTGTTAATTGTTAGGAAATTAGTGCAGGAGCAAGTCACAGTCATCTCTCTAGCACCCCATTCACAGAGCCAAGGGCAGGCTTTTCTTCACAAGCCGAAACACCTTTTGGTAGTTTATTTTTGCCTTCAGATACTGAAAGCCTTCAAGAGTCCTTCGAAGAGAGTACTCCTTTCGACACTTCGAGATTAGAGCTCAACAATTTCCTTGCGTCCAGGGATAAAAGTCCTATTCGATCTTCATTGAGTACACCTTGGGATAATGCTGGTGAAAGAACTAAACGTTACTATGTAAAGAAGGCAAGTGAAGTAGTAGCTGAATCCCTGAAAGTTATTGCTGGGGAAGAGTCTGATAAATTATGGGAGACGCTGGTCTCTTCAAGAGCCATGAAGCACCATTTCACTTTAGCATCCTCAGGAACAGAAGACGTCGATCTTGCTTTGCTGGAGTCTTTGGTAGAATGCTACAACAACGCTACCCAGTGGGACACGCGTCGTCAGATATTGTTGATAATGGTTGACAAGGTCAGTTTCAAGTCCCTTCAACGGTGGATTCCAAACCTGACACATTATCGTTTCAAAATTGCCAAACAGCACCTATTGCTGTATGGTAGAGGCTGTTCGGTTCCTAGACCTATACAGAAGAGGATGTGCGT
>NC_138149.1:17047400-17099900 GCF_964199315.1 Orbicella franksi | reverse complement strand
TGCGGAGCGCAAGGCAATTAAATATTCGGAAAATTTAGCAAAACCGGAAGTAGATTTTGAGCCCAATCGGGGCGAAATCGTTTTTGGCATATTTCTACCAAAGAAAGCTGTTTTAGCAGAAACTAACTATGGTCCATTTCTATTCTTACTAGGACCTATCTATGGGCAAAATACAAGCGAAATCAATTTTCGACTTGTGCCATTGATAGGCGATTTAGGTCGATTTTTATAGGCATTTACTCTTAAAAATCATATGGAAATGCTTGCTATGCAGGCTACGAAAAAGAAGTATCCGCAAGATGACAGGAGACTGTAATAACTGGACTCTTAATAAATATTCAACCTCCACTTGCCCTACTCTCTCTTCCAGTAATTTCGAAATGCACAATTCTTCATAAAAAATAGGAACAAAAATACAGAGTATAAAGTGACTGGGTGGGCTTCTCAGTTTGCTGCAGGCTCTAAAAATCTGTATTCCAGCATGAAAATGGTCTAAAAAGGGGAAGTACATGATAACCTTTTTTTTTTTAATCTTGACAGTTGAGACTCTTTGATTGCATCAATTTGTAGGATTGAAACCTCACCCTGTCATTGGCATTGTAAACTCAATCTAAAATGGAAACATATAGGAGATTTGAGTGCTAAACTACTGGGAGAAGTTATCTGTAAAAAAATGTAAAGAAATGTACAAACCTCATTGCAGCTGCAACAATTCTTCTGGTTACTATCACCCAAATACACCTCACCCAAAACCCCACAAATACCAAGGATTTGACTGTCAAGACTTCAGGCAGTCAACATCTCAAAACAATAAAATCCATTGTACAACAAATCAGAAATGTAGTCTAAAGATGGCACAGGCTGAAAAAACGGGGCATATTTTTTTTAAAATACGTCGAGAAAATCTTTTCTTTTTTTCTAACTGGATCACATAAGTCTGGTTACGCAAATAAGCAGACTTTTACCATGAAAAGCAGTACTGTATATAAAGAAAACGATCATGTGTCATGAATTTATCTGTCACAACAATAATCTTTCCGAACTAATTACTGGATAATACCGATATCTACATTTGTCAGGCAGAATCAATCAATAATATGTTCCACTTAGTAATGCACTTTCATTGAACCAAAAAAATTCAATAGCAAATAAAGTTCTTTCAGAAAAACACACTTTATAGTGGCGCTTGTCCACCGCTAGCTGGACCACACAAAATCCACGGATAGACACAACCTATTTTGTACCAAACTTCTTTTGAAACGCCTTCTTTATTGTTGTATTGTATCGTGAAACTAAAACCAATTGATTTACAAAATTAGAGCCGAGCAAATAGCTTAAGAAATATTCCAGGTAAATCAAACTTACATTATTGCCGGATCTGGCGAGAGTTGACATCAATGGAACCTTTCCTTCCTTCGATATGACTAACTAATAAGAAGTAATTTCTTCCCTTCGGAGCACAAGTGCTTGCGAAAACTGATCAAAGGCCCCTTTTTTCCTAAATTATATTGAATAACATAATAGATGTCTAGCGCAACATGAGTTCCGTATGGAAACATGAGACGACTTAAGAGCACGTGACGAGCCACCTAGTGTGACTTTAAAGATTAAACCAAATCAAATAAGGGATTTAAACTCGTGCTATAGGGGCACTTACACACTTAATGGCTAGTTATCACCTCATATCCAACACAAGCTTCTGGAATAATTGTATTAGCTGTTATGCCATACTTTCTGATTTAAGAGGCAAACCTAACGTAAAAATCACTTGAATGCAATTAAACCAAGGACAAAACCACTGTGCTGATACCTGCTTTGCTTTTAATGAAAGAACAGCAAGATTGCTGTCAATGGCAACTGTGAGAGGGAATCCATACTTGAAGAACTCTCTGAGCTCCATCAAAATGTCTAGAGACACAAGGAGCTTATCACTGATATTAAACAGTCCTAGAAAACAGCAAACAATATAATCATAAATATTAATGACGCAAGCACATTACAGCAACTTGGTGTGTAGTATATACAAAACTTATGAAAATATGACCATGTGAAAAGCTATAAAGAAATAACCATAATTATTGGGAAGAAGATGTTGAAAAAGCAGCAAATGAAAATCATTACAAGAAGAAAAAACTGCAAGGTTGTTGCAAATTCCAAATTGGAAACCCAAAACAATGAAAACTGGAACTAAATTGAAAATTAATCTAGGGAGGGGGACACAAAAAAAGAAAACCTTCTATGAGTGCAGTATGGATATTTTGTGTAACTACACAATGATTCTAGTATTAGTCTCATTTGCTGAAAAAAATTAACTCATGGTTAAAATTGATCATATAGTATATTAAGTGAGCTTGTCATAAAACATTAAAACTACACTCATTACTAACCAAAATAGAAAGGGAATGCTTGATGCATCGCCTTGCACCCAGCCTCCTGACAGAACTTAATGAAAACCTCAACTGGCAAAAAGGTCACAGCACTGGTCAGTATATATGACACAGGTCCTGCTTTCTGTCCCGGATGTGGTCGAGGGGTTGACAACTGGCTTCCGCAAAGACAACAGTAATCAACCTCTGGAGAGAAGGAACTTGGCCAACCATTTTTAATATTTTCAGGGCCGTTTGAGTGGCTGTCATTTAAGGCAATCCTACCCAAAATATTGGCAGGAATGTCGTAATGCAAAGAGTTGAGCATTTTAAGCTTGATGGTGGAATCTCTTGAGATACTGCTTTCTGATACATTGCGTGCAGAAGATGTAGTTGCTGTTGCAAAAGATGCAGTTGCTGTTACCATCGGATGGGAAGTGGAAGGGCATGGAGAATTGGAAATGGCAGAGACATCCCAAGACGTTGCCTCAGCCTGAGCAGAAGATGTTGCTGGCATTAACATCGGCACACCATAGAAACACAAAAGGGTATGACAGTGTATGCATATTTTCTTTTTCTTTTCCCGCCTCATGACACTGCCATACCCTTTACAGTCACTTGACGAACAGTCCATTTTCCAATTTGCCAGTGTAAGATGGACAAATCCAATTGGTTTTGAAGAAGTTGATGACCCACAAGCACAGAAAACAGACTCTGATAACCGATGCAAATGTGGAAATGGAACCGCATTCATAACCTCAAACAATCTGTCCTTGGTACTTTGATCTGCTTTGTACTGGGAAATTACCTCAGGTGTCAAGGTATGAGTGGACAGAGGTTGAACTGCTTCCTCTGCTTGCACAATGTGAGGGCAGGTAAATGAACAAGCACTATTGCTGTTAACAAATGCAGCTCTTGCAAGCTTGCATTGCTCGTTGTGGCATTGAGTTTGCTCACCATCTACAATAAAAACACACCGTAGATTCCTGACAGTGCGAGATGAAAAAAATCGGCAAGTTACATGATTTAAGAATTCAACACACTGAGGAACATTGATGTTTTTTTTTTTGGATTTGGGTTGATAGGATCCCCCAATGTGAAATCCACAAGACTGACACTTTTCAGGCTTATATCTGTTAAAATACACAGCACTGCACTTTTGACAAGATCCCTGACGATGTTGCCTCTAAAAGATAGTAGCATGAAAAAGAAAACCTTTAATTAACAACTAAGTTCATTTCTCGTTTTCTCACATATTGTTCTATTCTACTACTTGGTTAATAGGCCATTTGCACTATGAAGTCAAACGTGCAAAGGTTGTCAGCAGTTGTAATACATTTTGTGGGAAAAAGCATTTCCTGAATTGGCAAAGCGAGCCTCGTATGATTCCGATCGTGTTACGCTGCTGTAGCTGTCAATGCTTCTGTTATAGAAAATTCTATCCGCAAGACGAAAGCCACAAACAGCAATGACTGTGGGCTTATCACCAGTGGTGACTAACAGTAAAGAAAGAGACAGGGGATGAAAGCGATTTCGGTCAAATTTTGATTGTTCGTAAATGGCTAACATTTGACTGAAAATTCCCCATTTCCAGCAAGTGGTGTGAAAATAATATTCTCTCCCCAGCCTTAAAATTGTGTCATTGGGCAGTGACGTTAAACTGTTGGCCTTGTCTCCTTCACCCTCTGTATCAACCTGAAGGGGACGTTAAAGAACCCACGATACTGTTCGATAAGAGTAGGGCATGTAGTTCCCGGTTTCCTGGTCTGGTCTTAGTTTATAAGTAAGTTTTTGTGTTGGGAGAGGTCATTGAATAGGGATAACCTCAAGACCCTCTTCAGGATGTCTCTAGGCATACCTGTAAAACAGACCTTGTACCTTGACCCTGTACCTTGTAAAAAGGAATATACCAGAAAGCTCGTGAAATTCAACTTTCAGGGAACAATTTTTTAGCGTTTAAGGTTTGCTTTAGTACACTGGGGAACAGAGGATACCAGTGACAGAAATGCGTCATCAGTTGCAAGGAGATGCATTATGCACAACATCAGAAGTAATTTTCACAACTTCAATTAATTGACACCTCAGGGAGGTCTTCTTCTGTGAGAGATATTTTGTTCATATTACAATGTCTACCCGCCAACTTTACTACAGCTACCAAAAGCCTTTGCGCTTTGATGTCATAATGCAAATGGCCTATTGGCACTGTCGTCACCAGGGGTATATTTATTAACATGTAATTGTTCATTATCCTTCTTGCAAACTCATTAGCATTTAGTTATGGGAAAGTCACCCCAGACAAGCGAGCTCACTGGGGAAAACATGAAAGGTGCTAATAGAGTAAGCAGAAGGGGAGGGTGGGTGGGACGATTCCAGCCAAAGTTAGGCAAAACTGACAACTATGAATAATTAAGGCATCCTTATATACTATGCATGAAGACTAATGAATATTAATAAAGTATGAATAGTTCATTATCCTTGCATACTTATTAGCATTTAGTTATGGGAAAGTCACCCCAGACTGCACCCCGCAATCACCATGGAATTCACTGGCTAATCCAAACAACCATACCAAAAATAAGCCCCCAACCTTACCCATCCTTAACCAAACTAATTTCCCAACCCTCACTAGTATTTCAACATGACTGTCCTAAATGCTATAGAGAAAACCATGCCAAATTATTTCAAACCTTGAACGCATTTCCAAAATTTATTCCACAAAAGAAAAATGAACAAGACAAGACCAAACGAACCTATGAAAACTATGAAAAACTATGCAAGCTAACGAAACGTCCTGTAAACATTAGCTAAAATCTACCTCTATTGAAAACAAGAAAACCAAGTCTCAGATGCTTTGGGAAAACCATACAAGCTTTACATCCTGAAACATTCGCAATATTTATTTCCACAAAACACGGTAAACAAGAGAAGAGCAAGTGTTTAGAATGCTATAGTAAAGCCATGCAGGTTGTTATACTGCTTGTAAGCTTTCGCTAAATCCACTTCCAACAAAGACAAGGTGTCCACCGCCCCACCAAGGCCAAGCACCTGATTCAACTTAATATAATGATGTGCTGACTTTGAGGACTTCCAGCCCATGTGATCCATGATCGCATCAAGCTTTGCTCCGGCAATGGCTAGCAAAATTGCACAACCACTCCTTAGACCATGTAAAGTAACGTTCCGATTAGCAAATGCCGGGATTTAGTGAACATACATCAAGAGCCACGCCTGAGCCACAGCCAACTCAAAAGGTGCTGGCAAAATTTCTCCAGACGGGTTGAGGGGCCTAAACAAAAATCCTTATCGGATAGAGATCTTCAATAGGTCGCATAAGCTAATGTAAACCTCAACTACAGTCACCGGGCAAACAGAAGAGTCCGCATGACGCTTGATAGCAAAAAAGAGAATTAGTGAGTGTACGGTTAAAGGGTAGAGCCTTTTTTTCCGGAAAATAAAGAATCCCCCTTGTTTTCATTCAACCGAGATCTCCGGCCCTGTCGCCACCAAAGAATTGTACCTTAAAAAAGGCTTGATCTCTTACCAGAACAAATAGCTGTGCTGAAGAACGAACGTGTACGTTCATGCGCTTAGCTATTTCTGCAGATAAAACACCAAATCCTGAAGAAAGAATAGTTCAGCCTGTCTCTGCATGACTCTTGCGACGAGCTGTTCCTCTCTGACAGCCAATAAATAGGACTTAACCAGTGGTGAAGCTGCGGGGTTGGTGACCCCAGGGAAGAGACTATCAGTTGCGGATCTCCCATACTTATTAAATATAGCTCTCAATTTACCAATAATTGAGTCAACGGAGCCATATGCTAAATGCTTAGGGCAAACACAAGAAGAAGCACTCTTCTGACCAAAGAAGGGGCAGGTATCAATATGTACCACTGTCTTGCCAAAATTATCCTTCCACATCAAGAAGTCAATCACATCGCCAGGTATTGCCGAGCAAATGTCCCTCTTCAAGGTGGATTCTAAGAACTGTGAAAACTCCATCTCTAAAGCACTTCCTTGTTTTTGATAAGGGGTAGCCTGTTGCCTAGCAACCAAAGTTTTCCTTCGCTCCCTTATTGAACACAGGTCAATACGGGTCTTGAGACTCTTCAAAGTTTGAAGTTACCTTGTCTGACGCTAATAACCACATCTCTGACAATAGTGAAAATCAAAATCATTGGGTTTGGAACAAACCGGGCATGACACAAATGGCTGGAAAAGTCTGAGTACCAACGGCAGACTGAAAAGAGAGAAGGTTTCTCCTGTTAGGTTGTTAATGACATGTTTTTTCCAATCCTAAATGCCAAGAGGCTATATGGAGAGGGGCCAGGTATAAAACCATCCTTTGAATGGAAAAGGAACATATCCGATGATCCCTTCTCCGTCAGCAAAACACGGTGGCTGGACAAAGCATTTAATGATGGCCACTGCCTGGGTAAGGGGGACATCAATGGTACTACTACCGTAACAACTGCATTCACTGAAGCGAGGAAACACAAAAGAGGCCCAATCAGTGAAAATGGTGGGAAAACGTAGGCGTTAATGCAGTTACGATCACAAACAGAGAGGTCTTGGTGAAAAACACTGACACTGGATGACCCTGGAGTAGGGTAGGGCATAAAGTGCTTTAACGGGTTCCCACACCAGTCACGTTGAACATTGGAATCTAACGACATCAAATCAAGATCATGGCCATTGATTCCTCCCAACCAATGCTGGATGATTTCCGAAGACTTAGGATAAAGCAGAGCACCTGAACGAGATAGTCTCCTGGAAAACCAGCCTGCCTGGCTTAGTGAGGAGGAACAAAAGACATTCCAGAGAAAGGTTTCTGTCCACCAAGAACTGGAAAATCAATTATGAAATCTGAGTTAACTTACTAGAGCGTGGCCACAGCCAGACCAAGCGTGGAAAACAACCATGCTGTCTACCTGTGCATCAATCCTGCAATCAGAGACGCTTTCAGGAAGTGACTGCAAGCCCTTGAGGATGGCCCACATTTCCTTCACATTAATACGCTTGTCTCGAACGGTTTCTTCCCAGTAGTCACCGACAGAAATGGTCCTAGTAGGAAGGTGAATTACCGCTCCCCAACGGAAAGACGAAGCGTCTGAAGTAAAAGAGATGGCAACATGACGTTCACTTCTCCACTGAATCGCCTTGTCCCAACCATCCAACAACCTCCAAAACACTTCTTCTTCTCTCAGATTCAAAGATAAATTCACCTCACCACCTCTGGAAGCCTTCACGATTGATGCCGCCATTTCCCTTATGTAGAATTTAGTCGCTGGAAAAGCCAGGGAGAAGGTATTGTATTTCCCCATTAACCTCTGTAAAGACTTCAAGGTAATAGTAGTTTCATGCAGAAGTATTTGCTCGCGTAGCTGCGCAAACTTTATCTTCTTATCTTCAGGAATGCAAAAAACCTGCACTATAGAATCCACTATCATACCTAAATAACAGATCCTGGTTACGGGACAAGAACGCATTTGGAGAGGCCCAGAAAATAACTGAGGTTTACAAGAACTGAACAAACTATGTACAAAGCCGCCTCCGCAGACTGATAGCTGTATTCCGGCATCCTCTGCAACAGTGGGCGTGACCAAAAAACCCTTCAAAGCAAACAGTTCCCCATTCAAACAGTCATCAATATACAGGGAACACACGACCCCTAAACTCCTGAGAAAATTTGTGGGGCCCAGACCAACACTCTGGTATATAAACGGAGTATTCTTCCAACCAAAGGGAAGCATAACTCCAACCAGTTGACCAGATTAAAAGGAGTCTGCATCGCAAAACGACAGATCCCGCAGCTTAGGAGTTTCCCCCGCAATAATCCCTTGAACACGGGTTAAACAAGCATCTTCTGATGTCATTTTCTCTAAACTCAGTTTACCCTCCAGGGATACCCATCGCATTTCCCTACGTCTGCTTTTTTCCTCCGCTTCTAAGGGCATAAAGGTCATCGTATCTCCCTTATGACGTTTCATTTTAGGCTAAAACAAAAGCACCAAAGAAAAAGAAGGGATCAGAATGATGTACTTAAATGGAGGCTGCAAATCCAAGTTCGGAGAAAATGACCACCATAGCCCAAGTAATCGGGCTCAAGGGCATGCCTATGGGCAAAACGCTTGTGGGGTCATTCTCCCAACCTCGAGACCACAGACTTCCAAGAAAAGGGAAAAAAAGGAAGTGACACAAAATACGGTGCCTTTACATTTTATTATTGTCAACTGCAAATACAAAGACAATCCAGAATTCCGTTTCAAAACAAATCACTTTCACTGATTACACAATCCCTAACGCTTGTTCGGGCAGGAGCGCAAGATGTGTCCTGCCTTTCCACACACCCAGCACTTCCTCTCTGAAGGTGATCTAGGGCTGAGATTGGTGCCACGCCTCTGGCACAGAGCCTTACATGTCCATCCAGTGAACGAACCTTGATTTACCGGGACGGGCCGTTTGGTTGCCTTAGCAATAACCTTTGCCACCTCGGCCTCCTCTTTAGATGCCACCAGCTTTATTAATACCCGTTGAAGGCACGGGTTGTTCGACAACAGATGGCACTGCCTTAGCACTATTTCATAACACGATGCTCTTTCATCCTTCTTTTCCTTCGTGACATTGACCTCTTCATCTAGAGCGATGATCGCAGCATGTGGGTCAAAAAGAGCCGCTGGACACGCAATGACCATCTGGAGAGTCAACAAGGCAGACTCGATTGCCAATGCATCAATTTTTTTCTTCCACTCATCCAATTCCTTCTTTATCACACCGACCGTTGTGGGCGAGACCTAACAAAGGAAAGAAACGCCAAAGAACTCCATGTCCTTAAATCCAGTCCTTACTTCGCATTAGAACTGTTTTCCCTAGAACCCCCGATCACATATCCAATTCCTTCTTTATCACACCGACCGTTGTGGGCGAGACCTAACAAAGGAAAGAAACGCCAAAGAACTCCATGTCCTTAAATCCAGTCCTTACTTCGCATTAGAACTGTTTTCCCTAGAACCCCCGATCACATATCCAATTCCTTCTTTATCACACCGACCGTTGTGGGCGAGACCTAACAAAGGAAAGAAACGCCAAAGAACTCCATGTCCTTAAATCCAGTCCTTACTTCGCATTAGTACTGTTTTGCACCTCATGGCACAGAGCAGAAGTCCTCGACACACTGCTCAAACGGTCCACGCCACCATGTGGCCAGACAAACAAAACCAAACACCACTGTCAGACAACACCAGACCTTGACCGAGGCCTCGCGTCCCACGCCCCTCCCAAGGGACAAGCAAGAAAAAAGGTGCAAACAGCTTAAGTAATTTCTTCGGACCTCAACCAAAACAAAACTAAAACAGCTCCCAAATATATAGCAACCCTAATTCATAAGAAACAAGCAAAGAAGAGAAAACAAATGAGTGCAACAGCAAAAAAAACAATATAAACAACAGATTATCACCTAACATTTAAAGGAACTGTATCATGGCGAGCCCAAAGGAATAAATTACCGACCATATGCTCCAAGCACGAAGTTTAAAAACCGGCTCCCAAGTAACGAGAAAAACATAAACGAGGTAATGTAACATTGGGCAAAAAGAAATGACCAACAAACCCCGGCTAGAATACAAAACTAAAGCACTGTAGCTGAATACCTCAAGGTTCACTGTCGAGTTGTTTGACACATTCATCCCAGTGGCGTTTTCCTGAGAAGAACTTTGGGACACATTGTCACCGCTCGCAGTTGTTCCTGAAGTTGCACCCGCCTGTGATGAAGACATGGTTGGCGAAGCAGCCTGCTTAACAGAGCCTTGAAGGGGCTGTAAAATTTGCTGGGCACTTGCAGGGTCATTCACTGCGGACGGACTCTGGGACATATTTCAAATGATTCCAACCAAAGTTAGGCAAAACTGACAACTATGAATAATTAAGGCATGCTTGTATAGTGTGCACGAGGACTAATGAATATTATTAAAGTATGAATACTTGTCAAAGATCAGTCAAAGGGGGCTCTTTTCAGGGTTTCACAGCTCTACTGCGACCTCAGTCATGTCCTAAATATAAGAACTCTAGAGTCAAGAGCAAATAATGGTTCCATACAAACTTACCATCTTGACAACTTCAAAACTTCAAGTCCATGATTATAGCAAGCACAGCACAAATAAACCTATTAAAAAACATAAACTAGTGATTAAGCTACATCTAATGGATGTAGTTAGTGCAGGTCCACATCAGGACTTTAGTCTTGACTATTTTGTAAGCTGCTTAAATAAACTATGTATGTATGTAATACACACTACATGTGAAAACTGACAGCAAACTCTGCATTCAGCTCTAATAAAAAAAACCAGGATTAGAACTCTACGAACACTTTTTTGAAGTTCCTGGTTGATAAAAAGATTCATCCTCTATGTGCTATGTGAAAGCTCTACAAGTGTCAGGCATTTTCATCATCAGATCAGCAGGTTCGAGTATTGTAAGCTTATATCTTTCATAATCCATCAAGGCGAGGACATGGCGGCGGCTTTCACGTATTCGCACTAAAATTCTACGAGTATTTTTGGAACTTAACTTAAATCGTACAGACTTTCAAGTATTCAAACTAATGTTAATGTAGGCTGAAAGTTTGGTCCTTTGAGCCTAACAACTTGCCTTTTACAGAGGAGTTTCACACATTTAAGCTTATACCTTACTTCTTTTCCAATCGGATAATGCACTCGATAATCTAACAACCGTGAAATGACATGTTAGCTGTGATCGCTGGAATAAAATGATCTCTATCATCATTTCTCTCCACATTAAGCTACTTGGAGAATCGATAAACCGCTACTGTGTCAATAGCCAAGTCCAAAAGCCCATCCAAAAGAATCGAGAAATCCGCAATCAAACAACTGTGAAGTAATTCTTGAATCCGTCAAAATTATCCACTGAATCCGAAATCCGAGCAAATATATTTACTAAATCCGAGGATCTGTAAACCTGATCAACCCCCTCATCAATAGACTACCAGTCCTAGATCGTACACTATTAGTTTGGAGAATTTGTTAAAAGATTAAAGGAATTTCCCTTTGGTGATCATTTTTGCATTCTCACAACATGTTCTCCTTATTATGTATTATTTGAGTGAAGAGAAAATTGATGTTGGTTTAACATGATGTCAGTGTCTTAGTGGTCATATCACGCACGCTTCTACATGGTACGACAAAGGTGATGGACTTGAAAAAAATGAGGAAGTTAGCTACTCAGTGAAAAAATTGAAAACCCAAAAATCTGGATAACAAATAACACCACATATCAGTGATAACATACTTTATTTTCAATAGTAGTGTGATTCTATTTTCTATAACTGATCCCCCTAGCTAACATTAGCTATGATTTCCAGCAATGTTAGTTGACATACAGTCATTTCAACAGTAACGTTTTATTCTTCGATTTATGCCTTCGATTTTACAAAGACGTTACAACGTGACATCTGCAGGTGTAAGATCACTCCCTTATCACAAATAAAAACAAAGATCTGAAATCATGTCCTATAAATGTCATTCTAATAATCGCCCTGTAGTTGGAATTATTGAGTTTGTTCCTCAACGGTTTACAAAGGAGGAAAAGTAGTAAATAATTATTTTAGAATCAGGGAGCTATTGTCTCTTGTAGCACATTGTTCTAACAATAATTCATGTACTGAAGAAGATTTGTCGATTAACCCTAACAAAACATTGGAGAAGTAACTATTGCTTTTGCTTGGTTACATTACTATTAATGTCAATAAGGACACTAGTTAGGTAGACCACGAGCAGTCTCTCTTTTTGCTCAGGGATTGTCAAGGAAAACGAACAAGCCTGCGTCGTTGAAATGTGACGTGTGTCGAGCCACTAGTGTAGTGAGCTGGCTCATTGTAATAGCAGCTCAACACATGCGTCACGTTTCAACGCAGCAGGTGATTGATCGCACTTGCTTGCTAGTTCATTTTCTTCGACTATCCCTGAGCAGAAAGAGAGACTGCTCGTAGTCTACTAGTCAGGCCTCTAATTTAATGTGGTAATTACCACCTTTAATTAATTGTATGGTGTGTGATTAATCGATCATATGTAAAGTTATGGTGTCTATTCACTTCAAAGAGAAAATACATTTGAGCAGAGTACAACTATACATTTTTTTAGAATTATTTGTGCGAAACTAAAACTGTGTTAAATTTTTTTAGTGGTTTCACAAAAAGAAACGCAAAAATATTGGCCATCCATGCATATGCCAACATCCTTCAGCTCCTTCTTGGCAGAGGCTTTGAGCAGCAACTTATTAAATAGATCCTTAGTAGTGGTATGGGCTAGTCCAGTGCGGATTTGACAGGTATTGTGATGCAAATGAAAAGGTATTGTTATGGAAAGGAGTTCTATTGTTTTCTTGAGTCTGACGTATCCATGGTAACCAGAAGCCCCGCCCCCTTTGACGTCATTTATCTCGTTTCCACGTTGGCCGAGTAAAAAAGCCTGGTATCGAACATAAACAAAGAAATCACGCAATTTTAAAGTTAACCATTAACTTTAATATCAAATGTTTCCCTAAAATTACAGGACAGAGGTCTGTGCAACTCCCTAGTGGATTGCGCTCAACTTATGAATGAAACTATTTACAAAAGTGTTTACAAATGGCACAACAGTTCAATCATGTCCATGTCCTCGTTCGTTATTCTTTCATAGCCATAGGGTTATGTTTTGAAGGTGTAGGGATCTATCACCCGTTTTTCGTACACAAGCTGGTCTGAGCGACTGTGGTCAGTGAGTATTCTTTGGAGTTTCGGACGATGTGATAAGGCTTGTAAGTATCAGTTTGTCACGTTTTCTCAAGAGGGCGTTGAATTTTGTCTAAAGCATTTTGCCGCAACACTTGATAATTTAACTGCTTGCTACCATCACTGTTTAAAGAGATTCCCCTCACTTTGCATTCTTTTTCTTTCTTCGTGAGGTAGCCATAATTTTTCGGTCCCGCGGATGCAAATTCAGTGATGAAGTTGTCTTCTCCCAACTCGTCCTTGGAATCATCGAGAAAGTCGTCAAGGGGAGGATTGTTTTCATGAGGTAAACTGGAAAAAAATAACACTGTCGGTGTCTGTGGTCAACAGGATACTCAGCATTCTTATTGATGAACGGATAGAGGGATGTAAAATCATAGTAATTAATCTTCTCTCCTGAGGCAATGTCAGCCAGATGATAAAGTTTGTTCGTCCACCGCAGAAGGCATTATGGGGATTTAGTGGCTCCACCAAACCAAGGCTGGCTGCAAAGTTCCTGACATCCTCCCTTTCTTCTTTCATTTTTCACCAATCACACTCCCACATTTTGATGACGTTGTAACCTTTGTCACGTAAGAATTGAAGTTTTTCCTGGGTGCAGAGATACACGTCAGCAGTGCAGCGATGCTCAAATCTAAGATGTGTTTTGGATCTTTTGGGATAGCATTTAAGACAGCCATGCCAAAAGCAACCTTAAAATTCATAGACGGTGTTCGTAGTTGCATCATAGCCGTCCACGGTGTAACGACTGTTGGGGATACAGTATTCCCCATCATTTCCAACATGTTGAATTCTCCCACTGATCCGACTTTGTTGCCTCAGTAGATATTCCATGGCAACTTTCGCTTGATTTGTTTTCAGTCGCCAACCATGGAGAGGCTCGGAAGCAATTGTTTTGGCTTCCATTCGGTTTTGTCGCAGGTCTCGATTGCATGCCAAAGCTACAGTAATATGACTGAAGGGCCCAAACTTTGTCTCTTTTTCAAAAAGCCATTTGAAAGTAAGGCATCCCTCCTTCAGTAATTTCACGTCCGACTCGCAATATTCCAGCAATTTTTTCTGGAAATCGAACACTGCATTCTCAGCTCTTTCTTTATCATGCCATTTCTCGAAGTCTTTAAGGCTGCTGCCAGACATTGATTCAGGCATGTAAAATTCTTGGTCACAAATTGGTCCCACGTAGTCTTGATTTTCAGGCGTTTTAAACAGGTGAAGAAAATAGCCCTTCTTTAATTCTGTCAATCCGAATGTCTTTGGAAATGCAGAAAGCAGCATTTGAAAAAATAACAGAGAGTCAATAAAGTTAATATTGTCAAAGGTTAATTGGAGAAGTTTAGCTCCATTTCTGATTTGATTGAGGGCCCTGTGTTGGCGATGATATTCCTCCATGACAAAATAGGAGTCATAGCCAGAGAAGTTATGGGCCAAAACAGTTACATCGCACGTGTCTTCTTCAGTTAACGTATCCAACCATTCCAGGAAATCGCGGATGCAATCTTCACCTTTGAAGTGTAGTGGACAATTATCATCCTCAGTTTCCACTCTTAGAAGATTAGGGATGTATTTGCCAGTGTCTTGCATTGCCTCAATATCGAAGAAAACGAGAATCATCATCATCTTCACCATTACCTTCGGCTTCAGTTCGTCGCTTGCATTTTTTCTTTCTCTTACTCTTTTTCTCTTTTTCTTTTTTCTCTTCGGTTAGCTCTTCTGGTGTTTTAGGTATCTAAATAAAGCATTGGTGGCTTGCGGCCTCTATGTATTCATGGCAAGAGGGACAGTCTATGTGACCGCATTTATGTTCTTGTTTCTTTAGACCCACCAACGACTTTTTACAGCTACGACATTTGCGGCATTGACTGCAAACACTGATGTTTTTGGAGTCGGCGGTTTTTTCCTTGTAGGATTTCGTCAGATGATTTTGAAAACAAACATCACCATAAAACATCCACTTACAGGATCTGCAGGGTGTGGCTGGTAGTTGATTACAACATCTGGCCTCTGTAAAGTCCTCATATCCCGTTTGTAAGCAGGAAGAACAATGATCAGGGTTGTTTTCACAGGCGTGTTGACCTTCATTATTGTAGGGTTTGAGACACCTAGTGCAGAAATAACTATTACCAAAGAACCCAGGTAATGTTGTATGATAATGAATATCATACAACAGTACCAATTGTTTTTCCTGAGGCTTTCCAAAAGAAGTCATGCTATAACCCCGAGTAGCATCCACAGGTAAGAGCTGATAATTGTTCAAGGACTGCGTCAATGCAAATCTAGTGAGTTCCTCGTAACTGCATTTTCCCATTTCTACATTAGCTTCTATATGCAGCTTGATTGCTTCATCACTCTGGATAGAGACACCTCTTCTGAAGCTGTTCCATTTAGGATGATCATCCACTCTAGCTTTAGCTGTCACAATGGCGCGGGCGCAGCATAGTTCATCTTTGTTATTGATACTGATGAAAGAACCTTTCAAACGTTTGAAAATTTCTGGATGTCCGGGTTTCAATTTTCGTTTCGTTACTGTGAGATGTACGAACGTGTGTAAAAGATAATTGAAATGGATTATTCATTTCAAAGTTCTCGTTTGAGTTTAACACCTGTGACATTTGCTGCAGCAGACTATCGACACGATCGCTGCAATTTAACCATTCCCCCGCTGGTAGCCCTCAATAAGCATAGCTGTTGACTAAGCAATTGCTGGCTAAATTGAAGTAGACACGATCAGCGGCTGGTATCCTGTCTCAGAGAATCACATTTTGGATTTTTCTATGTAATCCATCAGCAATTGCTGCTGCCAAATTTTGTTGAGGTATAAATTGTCCCACCTGACGAATGTTGGAGGTGTAGTGACGCTCTCTAAAGCCCATTTTTTTTGCTGTGACTATCCACGTATAGATTGAGGACAAATTCAAAGCGTCCAGGTTCTGTGGTAGCGAGACTTCCTTCCATTTGTTCTTGATTAGTGAGTTGACGTTTTGTAGCCTGGGCGACATTTGACAAAATTGTATCATCGATAGAGTCATCAAGAATCTAAGAGAAAAAATAAAATGAAATAAATAACCTGGTTCATCACGCATTAAGTACACAAAATGTATTTTTGTTACAACATATTTAATTTACCTGTTGGGAATAACTGTTTTCTGTTCCATTCTCAATAGCGATAATGGCCTCCAACAATTCTTCATCGCTTATATCCTCAAAGTGGCTTGACATGGGGCAAAAATCTTATCCAGAGAAACAAAAGTTTAGTCAACAGTCCACCATCTGCAAATGATTTCTATCTAGCGAGTCCCAACTTTATTGGTGTCATTAACTAATCATATTACAGGAAATGGCAGCACATTTCCAACATCCAATCATATTGTAGAAAAATGACATCATATTTTCAACCACCAATCAAGTAACATATGACGTTATTGGTCTATCGTAATTACATTCACACATGCAGACCACCCGAAAAGTTTATTTAATTTGTTAATTTAATTCTTCCTGTAAATGAATAACAATTACACAACTTGCATGGAAACAAATGCCTTCATTAGTCTTTTAGTGTCCGTTCAATTTACCTTAAAAGATAATAGTCTATTCAGTTAAGATAACAGAGTCTAATCATTCAACGTTTAAGATAATAGTCCATTGTCACATTCTTCCGTTAAGTTTTCAACCCGTATACAAATTTTGTTATCCCGCAGCCAATGGGACAAATTATTTGCATCGCACGCTTAACTTAAATTTAGGGGTAATGGTTCCATTGTAACTTAAAGGTTTATAAAATATGATTGAGCGAACACTATAGCTTTGCTTATCCTAAATCCGTCCAGTGTTACTTCTGTTATACTGGTAGAATGTTTCCAAGTCCGTCAGCGAGCTATTCAAAATCAAAAGAACTTCATTTGAAAAACCGAAACCACCTTCTAATTCTAGGTCTGATATAAAGGATTACAGCGAGCTATTCAAAATCAAAAGAATTTTTTTCATAAACTGTAACTGCCTACAAATTCCAGGTCTGATTGAATCACGTATTGATATAAAAAACACAAAGGTTCATTATCGTTTCCGTTCATTATCAGTGACCTGTTCAAAATCAAAAGAGTTTCTTTTGAATGCTCATACCCTCCTTGAAATTCCAGGTTGTGATTAAATCATGTGGTATTGAAAAGCACAAAGGTTATCCTTTCCATTCAATTTCAGTGACCTAATTCAAAATCAAAATAATTTCTTTTCAAAACCCTTAGCCGTCTTCAAATTCCAGGTCTGATTAAATCGTGTAAGTTAAAGTATGAAGTTATCTTTTCCATTCAATTTCAACGACCTATTTCAAAATAACGGTACGGATTTATGTTTGCCTGACATGTACTCCCATTTCAAGTTATATTACCTCTCGAGAATCATTGTCTTGGTCCGCGTTCTCAATAGAACGGACAGCTGCCAAGAGTGGTTCATCAATCAAATTCATTGTTGGTTTTGAGGACGCTGTCAAACTGAATCTTATGACACTGCAGTTTTGATAATCGATAATCAATTTTGTGAATAATAAATGTGCGTCTCCACATGCTTGAGCACAAAATTAAAAACTCGGGAAAGCACGTTGGGTCATTGACTTTTATTAATCAGTGGCTCCTATAAGAGCCATTTGGTTTTTACCTACGTAAAGTATGTAGGATTTTAGAAGGTCGCCATACCTTGCTTTCTCCGCTTCAAGAAGAAGTGATACGCACGGGAGAATGGATACGCTGTAAAGATGCGGAATTTATCTCTGTACACCTCTTTCCAAGAGAAGTACATGCAAATCTCGTTCGTGGGATAACCCTACACACAGACTCCAGTCTCTTTCTTCATCTTGAAAACGTACATGTAATAATACCCATAACCTGCCTTGTAGCCTTACTCGAGTATTTTGTAATCGTCACTATCCAGGAAAGTTTTACGTGCTAGAAAGGCCACAGTTGATGACAGATTAAAGGACCGCAGGAACTTGGAGGCTCCGAGTTCCTTGTCCAAATCCACGTGCCTTTCGTTGATATGCTCCGCATGGTCTTGAGACAGCATAACGTAATTGTTTTCAAAGTCGACTGCCATTTTTCCACGAGTGAGAATGAGAATATTTTTTCTCTACTATGCCTGATATTTTATGAGCAAACCCATGTTGAGTGACATGTACCATCTATGTTTAGCAAGCCAATCAGAATAGTGTGATGCTTTGCCGAACCAATCAGATAAGTGTATTATGGTGGTATGAACCGCCGACGCTTTGCCGAACCAATCAGATTAGTGCATTATGGTGGCATAAACCGCAGAATAGTCTTTGAAATATCATGCCTTTGAAAAACCCATCCTTTTGAAAAAAAATCCGTCACTTTGAAATAAGCATCACACTAGCTAATATTACTTCACGCAAATCGAGTGAAATCGAGTCCAGAGTATTTTACAGTTTTCATTGCAAAAATATGGCGCAACGTCAATCCCAAAGGCTATGTGGTTTGGATGCAGAAATAGTGCCGGAAACTGCCCGCGACAAACACTGTGCATTCTGTTTGACTGATGAGAACCAGGGATTCAATATTATCGGAGGAAAGGCGCTACGCTTCCCATGCTGTAAGAAATTCGCCCACCGCAGTTGTCAAAGGGAATGGGAAAGAAACTCGCCACTGTGTCCCCACTGTCGAAGAAAACTAGGTGACATACTCCCACCTGTGGAACCTACTGAACCTCGTAACAGAGGTTTCACCACGACAGCGAGTAATAAACGCTCTTCAAGAGGAGAAACAAGATAGGGATGGACTCGAACAACGAATTAATGTGGTAAGTTTGACTTATTTTTTATATATACATGTCAGTTTCAAGGTTGACTTGACTACCATGTGTGTGCAGTGAGTGAGTGATAAACCGACGCTAGTTTTGTGCGCATGGCACAAAGTCAAAAGGGTTCCACATACACATTGTTGCTACGTGCTTACAAATGCCAAACATTAATCATACGATTTTTTTCTCTTCAGTTCGAATTTGGCTACCCACTTTCTGTAGAACATGTTCGATTTCTGATGGAGAGAATCTTATATGGTCTATCCATTCACCATTCGCTCAAATTAATGTTATGATAACATTAGCAATTGGTGACGCTGATACAGAACTTAAGAGCAGCTTCGCCTAAATATCAACTAGACTTGGAAATAGCGAAAAAATCGAATTTCTTCAAACTCGCCCAGAATGAAGCCCTACGGGCACTAGCTACAAAAATATTGTTTTAAGTTCGATAAATCAAAAATTATTTTTCTGCGCAATTTTTTCGTTTCGATGTCCCAAATCGGCCAAAATCGATCGAAAATGAGCGGCATATTCAGAGGCTCGTAAACTCAAAAGTAAAAATCTTCATAACAAACTGATTGCACGTTGTATTTGTACTTCCTTTCTTGTATATTTAGAGCTAAACAGATCGCGATTTGATTAGAACCAAAATATTTCATGATTTTTCTAAATTAACGACCCAAGACAGCTAAACGAGAGGTCTACATTTAGCCTATTTTCAAATGCTAAAAAGGCGCTCTGGTACACGGCTTTTCCCAAAACGACTTCTTTGGTCTGAAAGAGCATTGTTTCTTCTTCAAATTAGTGAAATAAAATTTTTGGGTAAATAAAATCGCGAGCGCTGAGATAGCGAACTAAATGCAGCACTTCTTCCTGAAAACGTGACCTTTGACCCAAGCGTAACGAAACCGATTACTGCAAGAAAACCCGGAAGAAAAGCAAACGCTTCGTTATTTTGAAACATTTTCTAGTGATATCTCTCCGAAACCATTATTGCAAGAAGGAGCTAAAGGGCGCATTTTGACACAATAACTTTGTTTGCTGAGAATTGAAGTCAATGACCGTTAACGAATTCCAGTGAAATTTGCGAACTTGAACTATGTTACCCGATACTTACTGAATATTTATACTGATTTATAGAAGAGTCGTCTTCTTGGATTAACCTTCAAAAGAAGCTGGATCCACATTTGGAAACAAATGTTTAATGTTCCGTGACCTGCCCGCTGCTATAAATTCCTTACACATGCCGACCGCATGTTTGTCGTAAAACGAACTGAACTCCACTGACAGTTTCCATAGCCAACCCCAAAATAAACAATGCCGCAAAATGTAAAGTGAAATTGGCTGTCTTCGGGAACAGTTAGAAGCTAGAGTCAAGATCCATTACCTTTAAAAAGTGCTTGATTTTATTTGTTTGTGTCGACTTTGTTCACGCAGTATTTCTTACTGTCACGTTCGAATACCGCAAATCGGTCACGCGAAAATACTGCAGACCGTGCAGACTTGTTTGAGCCTTTAATTTTGACTCTTTTTTTTGGCGCTAGTTACAAAATGGTGTTCAATATATCTGAAAGTTTGTCATTTATCAACAGGCAGCACAAGCGCAGTATGTGACTTTTGATTCAATAGACAAACGCGTAAAAGACTTTGTATGGGAAACTTACTCAGTCTGCACGGTCTGCAGTGTTTTGGCGTGACTGATACACAGTATTCGAACGTGACAGTAACTACTGAGTGAACGAAGTAAAATCAAGCACTTTTTAAAGGCAATGGATCTTGACTCTAACTTCTAACTGTTCCCGAAAACAGCCAATTTCACTTTACATTTTGCGGCATTGTGTATTTTGGGGTTGCCTATGGAAACTGTCAGTGGAGTTCAGTTAGTTTTACGACAAACATGCGGTCGGCGTGTGCATGGAATTTATAGCAGCGGGCAGGTCACGGAACATTAACCATTTCTTCTTTTAGAGGTTTCCAAAGCTGGATCCAGCATCTTTTGAAGGCTAATCCAAGAAGACGATTCTGCTATAAATATAAATATTCAGGTAAGTATCGGCTAACATAGTTCAAGTTCGCAAATTTCACTGGAATTCGTTAACGGTCATTGACTTCAATTCTCAGCAAACAAAGTTATTGTGTCAAAATGCGCCCTTTAGCTCCTTCTTTGACCCTGTAAGATTTCATATCTGGAAATAGTTTCTTGCAATAATGGTTTCGGCGAGAAATCACTTGAAAATGTTTCAAAATAACGAAGCGTTTGCTTTTCTTCCGGGTTTTCTTGCAGTAATCGGTTTCGTTACGCTTGGGTCAAAGGTCACGTTTTCAGGAAGAAGTGCTGCATTTAGTTCGCTATCTCAGCGCTCGCGATTTTATTTACCCAAAAATTTTATTTCACTAATTTGAAGAAGAAACAATGCTCTTTCAGACCAAAGAAGTCGTTTTGGGAAAAGCCGTGTACCAGAACGCCTTTTTAGCATTTGAAAATAGGCTAAATGTGGACCTCTTGTTAAGCTGTCTTGGGTTGTTACCTTTGAAAATTCGTCAAATATTTTAGTTCTAATCAAATCGCGATCTGTTTAGCTCTAAATATACAAGAAAGGAAGTACAAATACAACGTGCAATCAGTTTGTTATGAAGATTTTTACTTTTGAGTTTACGAGCCTCTGAATATGCCGCTCATTTTCGATCGATTTTGGACGATTTGGGGCATCGAGCGAAAAAATTGCGTAAAAAAAATAATTTTTGATTTATCGAACTTAAAACAATATTTTTGTAACTAGTGCCCGTAGGGCTTCATTCTGGGCGAGTTTGAAGAAATTCGATTTTTTCGCTATTTCCAAGTCTAGTTGATATTTAGGCGAAGCTGCTCTTAATCGGGTGTATTTTCGCATATTCCTGGACTATGTTTTACCCAAGGAAATTCAAAATTATTGCAGTATTTTTATGGTGTATCACCAGCGCGACATTTATGATTACAGGTTAGAAAGCATTATATTAATGTAGTTTTTTCTTGCTTTGTTTCAGTTTCATTTTCCCTACCACATCAGTACGAATAACATTGTAACGGTTTTTAATGTTTTAGAAAGTGTCATCCGAAACATTGATAGGAATGTTTATCATGTAATTTTTTATGTTGCGACTTGCCATGTAAATAACCTTTGGGATAACATTTCGAGAGTTTGTTTACTATGTATTTCCATGGGAAGTGAATCAAATCATAGAATTGTATTCTGTTTCAACTGACATGCATTTAAATAACAAGTATGTAATTCATTCAGTGGATGTTTCTTAAGTTGGGCACATCGATTCTAACATAATTCAGGTGCGTTGCTACTAGAGCTCACACATTGTAATTAGGATTTTGATAATAAACTTTGCTTTAAAATGAACACAGAGTCTGTTATTTACTTTGTCAACTTTTATAGAATAATAATGACATGAGCATCCAGTGAGTGATGTTTATGAAAAGGTACTGTTATGGGAAAGAGTTCTAATGTTTTCTTGAGTTTGACGTATCCATGGTAACAGAAGTCCCGCTCCGGGTGAGGAATGACGTCATTAATCTCGTGAGAGACGGGTGAGGAATGACGTCATTAATCTTGTTTCCATGTTGGCTGAGTAAAAAGCCTGGTGTAATGACATCATTAATCTCGTTTCCGTGTTGGCCGAGTAAAAAAAGCCTGGTTTCTAGCATAAACAAAGAAATCACGAAATTTTAAAGTTAACCAGCTTTAATATCAATTTTTTCCCTAAAATTACAGGACGTGGAAACTGATTATTTACGTGACATAAGTTTGAAACCATAACCAAAACGCGTGACACTCGGTCATGGGACAATGGTCAACATGATCATTTAAGTGAAAACCGCAACTCGGTAGTGGTTTTACAATCGTTTGTTTTAACTGTTCACATTTGGGGCAACCCTGTTTCTAAATCAAGACAAGGAATGTTCAGTTTGTTTAACAAGTCTTTTTCAACATGACCTCCTTTGCAGGCTACCACAGTTCTTTCCCCTGTCTTGTATTGGTTGTACAAGTGCAGTAAGACAATATCTGCTTGATCTTGCTCATAAGCTCTCTCCTGGTAACGGGGTTGATAAGTGAGTCCGTGTATTTTATGCTTTGCAAAGCTCACTGTCTTTTTATCCTTGTGAGACAAGTCTTTGAGTGTTGTTGGTTGAAAGAAAGCATGGCGGCCAAAGTGTTCATTCCAAGAGTAATAACCCATTTCAGGCACTTTTGCACAAAGAACCCCTTTTACGTCTATGACGAGACATAAGCTGTCCTTTACAGAAGCCACGTTGTGTGAGACTGAAAATTAAATGTCTCTAGAGTTAAGTTTATGGTGTTTTTTAGAACCAATCAACATTCTTGATGTGAATTATCTTGATTGGTCTAGTTTACATGGGCGACTAGTGATCGTGCAGTCTTCTGTTTCCCGCGAAACAATTGCAGCTCCAATGACCCTCTTTACTTTGTTCCTGACCTTGGCCATGACGCGTAACGTATACAAGTCTTCACGAAATTCCCTTTCTTTTCTCGGATCGAAAAGATGCCCTTTCAATTCCCGTGGAAACTTGATGATGTCGGGATGGTCTGCTATGCAGAAGATGTTGACCTTTTGACATTCGTCCCACAACTCTTGGTCAAAGGGGGTGCCAGGTTCGGGGATGACGTGATCTCTCACTATCTACTCATCGTAGAATCGGTTAGATTGCTTCTTGTAGGGCAATTGTCGTATCCAATTGGACACATAATTCTGCCTGTCGGGTTTGAATAATTCCTGCGGTTGTGGGTAACCTGCGTGATTGGAGGGGTGTTGGCTCTCTAATAACCAGGCTTTCACTTTCTTACTCGGGGTTTGATTGACCCACTGGAAGAACTTGCAGTTACGTTTGGGGCAAATGAAGAAGAGACATCTGGGGTTTTTTTCAGATTGGGACTGGGACATTCTCAAGGGACGTTCACAGTAGCACTGCATTTTGTCCAACTCATTCTCCAGTGCAATTGACGTTTTGCAGAGTCTATGTAATGCTCTACGCGATCCACACCACAGGACATGAAACACTTGGCAACAGGACACTTGTAAGACTCCCACTCCCCGTACTTTGTGACAGTTTTTTCCTTCTGTAAAGCCTCAGACTCATGTAGTGGGCAATGGTACAAGATCTCAGTATCTACTCTTATAATTGGTCTTGGTAGTGGTGGTAGTGGCGAATTCCCAAAGGTGTTGGCAGACAAAGCGACTCTCAGTAAATTGTTCCACTCTTTAGTAATACCGTCTAAGAATTCATCAGCATTAAAGTCTTCGCTACTCATCGCCACATCAATATGCTCAGACACTACTAAAAAAAATATTTAAACATTGACTTTTTTTAAAGTTTCTAAAATATGTGTTACTAATCTAACACGCCTTGGTGTAACTTCTTGTCTTCTAAGTAAATGTCTTTGCCTCATGTGTTCTTTTTGTTGCTTTCTCTTTGTCTTGAAGAAACTGTCTCTCTTTTCCATGTCTTCTTCCTCTACTAGACAACGAATCTTTTGTCGCGTACTTAGTCTACCATTTTTTAAAATGGTCTTGATTTTTACATAATAGTTAAAATCAACCTTGCCCTTGGAATTAAACTTTGTTTGTTTTAACATACCCTTCAAAGGTATTGTAGTGAATGTCTCTCGTTGAGGTTCTATGGTCTTGACCACTACTTTCTTGTTGAACTCAATGGTTGATGGTTTGTACGAATGTAACCATTTATCAAGTAACGTTTCTGTACCTTCCTCAGGTTCTTTTTTTGTCTTCTTCACCTACTTCTCCTTCTTATCTTTGTCCGCCATTTTCGTTTTTTCTTTTTGATTTTGTGATAGGATAATGGCAAGGAGATACATCTCCAGGTTGGAAAGAGGTACACGATGTTTCTTGCACTTCTACTCCACCGTGATCACTTTCAAGTTGTATCATTTCGGTTCTCCTGTCATATTATTTATTCTTCCTTCTCTCTTCTTCTGTATGTGCTCCGACCAAACGATGTTTTCGAGTAAAGAAATGAATAGGCCCACACATTATATGAGATTTATCAGCCAATCACCGTTCAGTGCTTCTCCATAGCATGACATCATATTTGACCAATCACAGCATTTTGTAACCAAGTAAGGAAATCAACCTTTGTGAAGGACGCTGTCAAACTGGTTTGACAGCATCCTGTGTTTTCCCACCTTTACTATTCTGACCAATCATAGGATTTTGCGGCCAAATTAGGAAAAGTATGACGTTAATGTATAAACGAACATGTGATACACCAGTCGCGCACCAGATAATGTCACATCCATATCGTATAAAAGTCAAATCAGTACTTACCGGTAGCCGTCAGCAGTCAAAGTGTTTGAATCATCTTGGAAACATCATGAAGTTTTGCATGAACAAGAACAGCAATAGTCATATCAAGCAGATCATCGACAGTCAAGTCAAGGTCCATTGGGAAGAATGGTCAGAAGATACCAACACGTTGATTGACACCCTGTTCGTCTTTGACTTTTTGTTTTATGATCCGAATGGTGAAAGTATGTCGGAGACAGATTTAGAAGAAAAAAGACCCAAGTGGAAAAATTGCATCCTACCATGGATGAAAAGTAGTGGCTTGGTGTTTCTCGTTACTTTAGAGTGGTATGAGGTAATGTACGATAGATGTACGAAAGCCTTTGATTTTGTCATGTGCGACAGATCCCCTGAGTTGTCTGAAGATACCAATATGTTTGCAGCCACCGTTGCTTTGGCGTATCCGATGTGCATTGCCCTTGTTTCTCTGTTAAGACCCATTAGAACAATGCAGCAAATCACAGAAGACTTAGAACAAAAAGTGAGAATTCCGTTTGAAATGACAGTTAAAGCGACGCACCAAGGAGTTTGTCACGAACTGTACAAACTAGTTTGTAAGATGGCCAAAGAAGTCGACTTGTGGCAAGAAAGGTTCAACCTCTTGCTGGACACAAATCTGTGTGAAGATTATATCATGGAGAAAGATAGGTTGTATCAATCAGACGATTACCAATTAGCCAGAGACTGGGATCCAAGGAAAGAATGTAATCTGGGAGGCTGCCAATATTCCAGTACGGCTTGGGACACTTGTGATCTGTACAAGAAAGAAGAAGACCCATTTGATACTGCAAACTAAATTGTATGAATTGTATAAAGGATTGAAAGCGTATCAATAAAGTTCATTTTGCCGCAGACATAATGTTGAGTCACTTGTATTGGTGTTGGTTGTGTTGGGTGTGTGAAAGAGCGTATCTCAAATATGCACAAGGGGTAGTCATTCCTCTTGCATCCAGTGCTGACCCTCTCAAAGAATTCGAAGCCACAGACGTAAAGCAAAACATCTTTCGTTTTCTCATCTTTATTATGTGGCTGAAACATTAACCCCAAGCATACGAGTGGTTCCTGACCATTCGAGAACACCACGCAGACCTCCTCGAGGCTTACACTTTGAAATTAGGGACGCTATGAAGAAATCAAAAGCCACCAAGTTACTAACATCTTATCACGACCCTCGTCAACCGAGTAGTTTGGGTGGGATAACCAGTTTTGCCCGAGCCCTAAAACTCCCCGTCAAAAAAGTGCAAGAGGTGTTGGAAAAGAATTTGGGCTACACGCTTCACAAACCGCGAAGGAGACGTTTCCCTACCTTACCTGTGTCGGTGTTCAACATAGATGAACAAAGGGTGGCCGATCTGTTGGAAATGCAAAACATACCCAAATACAACAAAGGCATGCGTTATTTACTGATGGTGATCGATGCATTTTCCAAGTACGCTTGGGTGGAACCCATCAAAACTAAAATGGGAAAAGCAGTAACCGAAGCCTTCGAGAAGATTTTGAAACTTGCCAAGGGTAGAAAACCCATCAACGTACAAACCGACGATGTTAAGGAATTCTGCAATAGTACGTTTGCAGTCTTGATGAAACAAAAAAACACTCACCATTTTTCGACCAGAAGGAGAGCCTGTTATGTGTCATGAAGAGCAAACGAACAGTTCGTAAAAAAACCAAGGAGACGGAGGACACAAAAAGGGGGATTGTTACCATTGGCAGCTCTCATTCCAGCTTTAGTAGCAGCAGGCAAGGCGGTGGCTCTAGGAGGAATCTCTGGTGCAGCTGGTTACGATGTGAAAAAGGGTTTGGAAACTGCTTCGCGTAAACGTCGACGCTGAAAAATAAACCAAAGGTCAAGAAAAGAAGTAAACAGCGAGGTGGAGCACTGGCATGACGTAAATATCGATTGGTAGACAAGATCAGCGAAGGAGCCAGTATGTTCTTATCGCGACCCTCACCTACCTTTGCTATGCTGGCTTTGAAATTAGCTGGTCAGGCAGCAAAAGGAATCAGAGACAATGTGAATCACTACAACAAGAGACAATGTGGAGGTGCACTGTTTACTGTTCTCAAGAATGCAGCCAAGATCAGGTACAAGCTCGGAAAGGACAAACGGTATAAGAGAATAGGTGCAAAGGGTGTCACAGGCAGTTACAACAGACATCCTGCACCTTGGGAAGTATGATTCGATTATGCAGACAAGGCCCTTTCTTGGAGGCAGGAGAAGGAGATGTTAAAGCATGCTAATGCAGATCAAATCAACACCGTGAGCGAAATGGTTCTCAATCTATTATGAAACAGAATTCTCGTTGACCCAATCACCATGGCAAAACTGCATCGCTATAAGACAACGCTACATGAGGTGGGGAAACACAGAAACTCGGTCAAGAGGTGAAGAGAACATCTCCGAGAACAAAAGGGTAGCGGATTCTGGTAAGGTTTGAATGACGTGTTCCAAGCATGTCGATGTTAAACACCAGAGATGCCCATGGTTATCCACTGCAAGGTTATGACTTCGTCCCCAAACCCAAAGACACCTTGAGCGAATTGGTCAGGTTATTACAACAAGCCAATGAAAGAGAAGACGCCCTGAAACGTGATGTGGAACATTGGCATCGAGTTTACAACGTCCTCCTTCAAGGGCATATGGCATTTATGTACGAGGATCTGTGTTCAGCTTGCAAACGACACCGCGACGAGACCGAAGTAGGTGAGACCATCCTGTTGTGTAAGGAGTGTTCTACAGTAGAAGAAACAAAACATAGCCTAGAGCTGAAAGTAGAAAAGGTTCATCAAGAGGTTCGTTACTGGAAAGACTGCTACGAAACGTTACTCCAACAACATTTCTAGGATGACAGAAGAGGTCATGATGGTACCGACAAAAGAGTTTGCACAATTGGTTCAGTATTTCAAAGGAGAAATCACCGACAATGCCTTGTTGAACAAAGCAGGCCGATTGGCTGCTGAGAGTCACGTGACACTCCGTGATAAATCGATTCCAGATTCAATTGCCATCAAGAAAATTAAATCTCTAGCTCTTCAGAGAGGTCGTTTAACCAAACGTATCAGGCAAATTGGTTGTAAATGCTTCCGCATTGAGTTGAACAGCGGTATTGCGCACTAGGCGCCAGTTTTCCCTCGATGTAGAGTCACGTGACAAAAAAAGCACATGAGTTTTGCTGTTCCGAACAAGGTCGAACCTCGGCAGTTTGTAAATGTACTATTTTCACCTCGGTTCTTCCGTCAAAGATTGTGATAATTCTGAACTACACGCGGGAAGTCTTAAGGCGAGGAAGGTACGGAAGACTTGTGTATCAGATGTATCGAAATTAAAGATATGGCAGTTCGTTTACAAGCCATGAGTATGATCTCTTGGAAGTTACCGACGGTCACATTGGTCCTCTGTCGAGCAATAGTGCTAATGTCAGTGAAGAGGAAGATGAGGAGGAAGGAGATTTAGTGAAGGATCCGTTGGAAACCATGTTCAAACAATTGATTAAGAGTGCTTCTCAAGGTACAAAAACACCAAAGATCAAGGAAGAAGCTACACCGTCTACGTCAGGTGTTAAAAAGAAGCGACCCCCTGCTAAAACACCCATTCCACCACCTGACTCGGATCTGGGAACGCTCCTAAGAAAGGCTGACATTCTCCTGGGTAAAGACAAAGTGCAAAGGCAAGGGCAAACGTAAAAACAAGGCCGAACATTTAAAACCTACAAGTGGTTGAGAAGACTGGGCCAAAGGAAAGAAACTGAGAAGAAATCTAAAACACAATTATGACACAGACTAAGACCCGTACGCGCAAGTATCGCCAATGTGGATGTGGTTTTGAAATTGCTGGGCAAGACGGGGATTGAATTTCCTGGCCTGGGTACCAGTACATGGGGCATGGGACCAAGTTGGCAAAGAGACTGAAACGAAGAGACCCAGGCATCAACCGACTGGACAAGATTGTCAAAGAACACGACATCGATTACAGTCGTGCTAAGAATTTGCAAGACAAGTGGAAAGCAGATACAAAGATGATCAAGGCCTTAACGAGGTTACCCGGTTAGTTTCCTTACAAATGTTTTTTAGTGATTTCAAGATTTTAGTCCACACGTCCTTTTAAACTCGTGAATATGCAAAGCGTAGAAACGTGTTTGTTGCGGGGACTCCGATATGCAAATGTGTCACTCACTCACTTACTCACTCAGGTGTAGACACTGTTCGTAATAGGGACCTTTAGCAATGACGACGAGAACGTGGACGACGACGTATATGACCGATTGAGGCCTGGAACGGGACCGTCGTCCATGGCGGGAAACGTAAAGACTTTAGTAAACCGGTTTCGTCGACGAGTCCTTTACTGCAGCTTTCTAATGCAGTCAATAGGAAAATGTCAAACAAGTGTCAAATGTTCCGTTAATTTGAAAAGACAAAAATTATCCACTAAAACAATTTAACGTTTATTCAGTGTTGTAATCAGCGTCAAGTGATTCAGAGCTAAGCTAAGTTTATAGTCAATCCGAGCAGTTCGGATATTCTTCAAAGCCCAGAAGTACTTCTTAAAAATGCCAACTGGTATAAATTACAAAACTATAACGAAATGCCCACGATTTGTATTTATAAAAGCACTACTACGTACCCTGCAGTACTTTTATTATCATCCGCAATTGCTTTCTCCATTTTATACTGTGAAGCTCTACCTGCAACTCGAAAGAAATCAAGTTTTTTTTCCATCACGGTACGATCAAATTACTTCGGCACTGTTTTTATTCACTAACCGACCCTTTACATTGAGGAAATTCCTAAGATACGTAAGTAGAAATTAGAAAACAAATAAAACATACTCACGTTCTCGACAAGACAGCAGATGGCGGCAAATGGCGTCCTGAACGAGATGTGGACGACGAGTCGTTCTCGATTGGGCATGCACGGTAGCTTCAAAGTTCGTTTTCCCGACTTCCGGTCGGTGACGTTCACGTCCTCGTCGTCATTGCTAAAGATCTCTAATTAGTCGGCCCGAACGAGAGCGCCCGACTGCAACGCCATGTTGGAATAGTAACTGAGCCCGACGCCATATTGTGGGAGGCGCAGTGGCCTCATGGTTAGTGCGCTCGTCTCCGGATCGAGCGGTCCAGGTTCGAGCCCTGGCCGGGGACATTGTGTTGTGTTCTTGGGCAAGACACTTTACTCTCACAGTGCCTCTCTCCACCCAGGTGTATAAATGGGTACCGGCGAACTTAATGCTGGGGGTAACTCTGCGATGGACTAGCATCCCATCCAGGGGGGAGTAGAAATACTCCTAGTCGCTTCATGCTACAGAAACCGGGATAAGCTCCGGCCTGATGGGTCACTTGGCTCGCATGCAGACTTTACTTTACGACGCAATATTGGAATAGTAACCAAGCCCGACGCCATATTGGAATAGTAACCATGCAGTCAGTGCGAGCCTACTACTCAATGCGTGCATCGTGCCAGCCTGAATATTGATGATTTTGTAGCTTTTACACGATCATTAATATTAGGTGTTTCGCTAAATTGAAGAGGAGTTGACTTCGAATGTTCGAATTAGTACTATGGCCAACTTGAAGGCTGAATTTCAGGAGCATTTGAGTCGTCCAGGCGTTCAAAATGACCAGGAGATGTGCATTTGATTGCTGGCAAGTGACCTGAAAATGATTAAATCTCATGCTAATGTGGTAAGCTTTGATGAAAATGTGTCTTATTCCTCGACCTTAATAAACTTATTTGAGCGAAACGAACAACTTTTAACGAACGAAACAGCTATTGAAAACAGAACAAACATCGACACCATTGTTTAATATTGTAACTTCATTTTTATAATTTAGTAACATCTAAACCTGAGGCCAGCCGAAATATTGTTTTAACTCTACGACATTGTGTCAGCCTTGCATTAGTGACGTATTATCATTTTACTTTCCAAATTTGGCTGATTAGATCTCCTGTGGAGCAGGACCTTCATCCACAGCTTTGCAGTTTAAACGCTAAAGTTTTTCATGTTGAGTTGTCCCTGTTCAACCAGCATCGAGTTAAGCTTAGATTAAAGTTGTGTTCTCTATACTTGTCTTGTTTATTTTAGTACATTGATCTCTTGAACTCTAAGTGGGATGTGAAAGAAATCCCCAAATACTAGATTTTGATAAGCTTAAATGATTTTTACCCTGTCTTTTGTTTACACTTTTGCTTCCTGATTGAAAAGATGAGAAAGGGAAAGAAACCCTGTGAGCTTGTCCCCAGTTAGTAGTTAACACTAAATACATTGACAATTCAATAAAGCTGTTATTATTATTGTTGGAACACATATTTATGGGTCGACAGATTTTTCAGATCAACACTGAAAATGCTTGCGAAAGAGGCTACTTGTTTTGATGTATTTTACGTGCAATATATATAGAGACAAGCGGTTCCACACTGGAAAAGAAGTGCTGTCTCATAAGAAACCTTACCTATAGCCTTGAATGAAATGCAATGAAAAACGTTTGTGAGCTCGTCCGACTTGAATACATGTAAGTTTTCCAGCAGGCAGATCAACATCAAGATCTGGGTGTGAGGGAAGGGGTGGGGGAGAGTACTATATGATTTGTTGGGCAGGAGTGTCCTCTGTGATCCAAGAACCCTTAGCCTTTACCACTCCATGTTCTGCTGCAATTTTGCCATCCTAGCTATTCTGGACGTATGTCTTTGTAATATGTGTGCAAAAAAAGCCAACGAAAAAAGCCTAAACTTCACGAGTTAAGTGCGACCTTGCATGGTACAAACCCGGCTTGTTTTAACAGCATTTAATAATACACCAGTAATTGCAAGTACACCAACATGTTCCACCTCTAGGTTACTTAATCCACGAGTTTGGCCATAGGTCTCCTTTGATTTAAAGAGAGTTTTTCGCTCCAACGTTCAGGGCCCGTTTGATCTTCGGTGTGAATCTTGACGTTAAGCAAATTATAGAAGTCCTTTGACTTAGCCTTGTACAGATTAATTTGTGTCGATTCGTTGAGGGAAAAGATATTATTATTTCCAGTAAAAAATGATTTGTTGATGATGTCGGAGCACTTGACTAGAGACCTAAAGCGTTCCGGAATAGCGCTAACAACGTGATAATACTGTAAAAAATTGGATTCACAGGAATATTTATCACGGAACTCGTGAAATGTTAAAAAATTCCCACTTTCAGTCAATAGGTCATTAATCGATAGAATACCCTTTTTAAACCATTCAGTTAGGAAGATGGCTTTTGATCGTACGAGTAAAGAGTTTTTAATTCATTGAAGAAGTCCAGTATCTTCTTATAGAAGGGCGGGAGGTCTTTAAAATAATTTGTGTCGTAGTTGCACCTTAGTAGAAAGTTTAACCCTCCCTTTCTTCTGAAATAGTGCTCTGGAATAATACACCAATTACTATTGTCCGAAGTCCGCAACAGTCTCAGGATCCAGGCGAGTTTTAGGGCTTTTAACGTAATATCAAAATCGGTCATGCGTATTCCACCGTCGTCTGGATCTTGGTAAAGGCCAGATCTTTTTATTTTATCTTTTTTGTTTTTCCAGAGGAACTTAAAAGATTTTGTTCTTACAATTTCCACAATTCATTTGGGAGCACCCAGATTAGAGGCCGAATAGATAAGTTGCGATATACCCAAGGTTTTAATTAACATGGCTCTTCCAAATATCGTCAAGTCCCGTGAACTCCATATATTCAGCTTAGTTTGCAACTTTTGGATCTTTTTGTCGACGTTGAGCTCGTTATTCTCGTTAATATTTTACGAAAAATATATCCCCGATATCTTAACGGGGCTGTGGAACTATTTTAAATCCAGAGGCTTATTTCTATTACTTTTCCATTTCCCCAACCAAAGCGCCTTCGTTTTCTTTACATTTAGGGACAGATCAGCAATTCGTTCGAAATCCTCAACAATTTTCAAGGCCATTTCTAAAGATTCTATGTCCGCAGTGAATAGAGTTGTATCGTCAGCGAATTTGGACAGCTTGATTTCCTTACCGAAGACTTTGATTCCTTTCACGTCGGAATCCTGACGTATCTTATTTGAGAGTACCTCCGCAGAAAGAATAAACAAATAAGGGGAGAAGGGGCAACCTTGTCGAACTCCTTTTGATGGTTTAAACCAACTGATTATAAAACCATTGTTTTGTACCGCTCTTTCTGTGTTTGTGTAGAATATCTTAATCCAGCGCTTGATGTCACTACCAAAATTAAAATGGTCTAGCGTGTTCATTATAAAGGGCCATTCGATCGAATCAAAAGCTTTACGGAACTCTAGTTACTTAAGAATGCTAGGCAGGTTTTGTAGACTCGTATATTCCATTATGTCACTTATAAGTTGGATATTTTCCCAATGTATTTCCGTTTTACGAAGCCTGTTTGGTCAGAGTGGATCAGGTTTAGTAGTGTCGGTTCAATGCGTTTGGCTATTGCTTTTGACGCTATTTTAAGACCAACATTAAGCAATGTAATAAGTCTCCAGTTTGAAAGATCTAGGAGTGACCCGTCTTCTTTCAGAATTAAAGTAATTATTCCCCTTCGTTGTGAAATGGAGAGTTCACCTTTCTCGTGCGCTTCGTTGAAACTTGCTATTAAATCGTTTCCTAAAAGATAAAAAAAATAGGTATAATTCGACGGTAAATCCGTCTTCCCCCGGTGCTTTATCATTCTGAAAGGTTTTTAGTATCTTTTTGGCTTCTTCGTACGTAAGTGGACCCTCCAAGGTTCCTTGCGCGTCCTCTGAAAGCTTAGGCGATTCAACATTTTCAGTGAATGTGTCATACGCAGTTTCAGAAAAGGTTAAATCCGAGGTACATAGGTTTCTATGATAATAGTCTTCAATTTGCTCTAGAATCACTGTCTCGTTGCACGTAGTGGAGTCATCTTGTAATCGAAGTTCACTGATAGTTTTTTTGTTGTAATTACTTTTTTCAAGATTGAAAAAATACTTTGTTGGGCGTTCACCATTTTCTATCCAGCGGCATTTTGCTCTAAACATTGCCTGTTCTCTTTTTTCTTCGTAAATTGACTTAAGTTCCGTTTTCAGTCCGTCATACTCCCGTGGTACTCCATCGATGTAAGGAGAAGAAAAATTATCGGAGATAATAACATCAAGTTGGTCTATTCTACGTCTTAATTCCTGTTCTCGGCTACTGATACATTTTGCTTTACTTTTGGAAAAGGAAATAGTCGCAGATGTGATTTCCGTTTTCATTAACTCCCAAAAGAGCCTCTTATCCGTCACATGGCTGTAATAACGGCACGCATGAGCGTATGTATCACGAACCTTACTCACATACTGCACGTCATTCAATAGAGTGTTGTTAAATTTCCAGTCGTGGTCCCCAGGGAGGTTTGTTGGGCCAAGGTAGCGAGATATAAATTGCGTTATGGTCAGGTGTGATAGCATGGTAAATTTCCGAATTCTTTACATCCCAGAGAGATTTTTTGCAATTAAGAGAAAGTCAATCCTAGATTTAAGTTTAAGAGATTTTGATTCGTACGTGAATTTGCGTAACTTTGGATGTCGCATTCTTTGAATATCCATTAAGCCAAACATTTCCATCGTTGTCAGAATGAGATTACGGTAACTGGACGGCTTCCACGGTGCACCTTCGATCTTATTTTTGTTTTGATAAAGTACAATTCCAGTCTCCCCCAACAATTATTGAGGTGAGCTCTGAATTGGAGTTGATTGGCCTGGTCATTAGGCACGTAAATATTGCACAGTGATAGTTTTTGTTCATTAAGAGTGATTGTAATAAGCACTATTCTGCCCGAGTCATTGGCATAAGAATAATCAACTTTTGGTTGTACAAAGGGATTAATTAAAATACGCACACCTTTACTGTGCTTGGTGCCATGTCAGAAAAATAGCTCGCCACCTCATTCTTTTCTCCAAATATTTTCATGGGCTCATTCTGAATATGTTTCTTTTAAAAAATAAACGTTTGTTTTTTGATCTTTTAGATATGAAAATATACTCCTCCTCTTGATTTGATCTCTGGTTCCCCGAACGTTCAATGATAAGACGTCAAATTTGGACAAACTACCCGTATTCATATTACTGGATAGAAAAGAAAAAAAGGAATTAAATTACAAGAAAAAAAATACAAAAACTCACTTAAGTATAAACAATCCAGACAGTGCACACAAACAAATACACACAACAACACAAAAGAGAACAACTAAACCTTTTTCAAGTAGGGTAAAGAGATAAGTCACAGTTCCAAACAGACCACCTGCAAATAGAGTCCGTCCCTTCTCCCAAAGTACTTCTAAGCAGGCTACAGATTCTCAAGGTCCTCTAATTGGATGCTTTTGATGGGTCTCCCGTCCAGCGAAGTCTTCATGTAAATTGTTCCGTCCATCGACCATGCCCTCAATAGTTCACCATCTCCACGTTTCTCGTTAGCTCTAGACATGATGCGGCCACGATAGGAAGTTAAGTTTCCGTTGATGAAAATCCTTGTCGACTGTACTTTCGTTGCGTAAGAGGAGTCGGGGAAGAGGCCGGCCAGTTTGACGTGTTAAAGTTTTGTTCTAGCTCTGTAGAGATTCGTCTTGGCTTTGTGACTAATAAATTTTGCAATTATTGCTTTGTTGCCCCGAGTATTTAATTTATGGGAAATTTCAATGTCATCGGGGCTGACAGGAACCTCTAGCGCCTCTGCTACTTTTAGGATGGCCTCTTCTGTGGAGTTGTACGTGCTTTCTGGAATTCCATGGAATTCAAGAGAGTCTTTGCTGGTATATTGTTCTAAATGGTCTTGAAGGTCGTAAAGCTCTGCTATTTCCTCTTGTTGTTCATTTATTCGTTTCTTCGCATCGTCAAGCTCTTTCTCCGTAGCTGCAAACTGTGTCCTGGATTTGGTGAGTTGTTTCTGGAGGTCTGCAATCTCGGTTTGCTGTTTGTTTACAGTGGATTTTAGTGCTTTTACGTCTTCGCTGATTTTCTTGTTTTCCAATAGAATATTATTGACTGTGATTTGTATATCTACCAACGTCTCTCTTAAGTCCGTTAGACTGGGTTCTTTGTGGTGGTTTTCAGTGGTTGGAGGTTCTGTTGCGAAGGTTTCGCCTTCGACAGCCGCCATGTTGGTTCGCTTGGAATCTGACTGTCCTTCTTCAATGGAGCTGTGTTCACCACGTTTATGCTTTCGACCTCTTCCAGTCATATGATTGTATCGTGGGTCATTCCCTGCTCGTTAATACTAAAAAGATTGATTACGTTCACATTGAAGGGAAAAATATTGGGGACGTAGGCTGCTGCATTAAAACGCGTGCCTCACGCTACGTCCACGCATGCTCTCCGTTTGAAAAGAACATGTTTTCCACTCTCTCCCAGCTGATCATAAAATAAATGAAACACAGCTGCAAGACGCAGAACGTGTCTGTCGTCCTTGGAGACGTCAACGTTCTTGCTGTGGTTTTCCCACTGCTTGTTGTTTATGTTGTCGAAGAACGCTTCAAAAGCGGTGTTACCAGGGGCATCTAAAGTTAATGCCAGGAGATCATTCTCGTCATGACAAAAATTATAGATGCTTCTCATATATTAATCTAGGATTGAAAAATTTAATAAATCTTCCTAAATATTGTACACAATGAAAAGAGGGGTTTCCTTGCCGTTTTTAGTATCCTGGACAAAAAAATTTAGGATCATATCAAATGATTGTAACTTTTAAATGGTTTACCTAAATTCCATACAAAACAGCAACAAAATTGAAAAGTGAATGTCACACTTGGAAACTTAAGAGGCGGGAACATACGTACAGCCTATACGTTCTTGCCCCCCAAAAAATTGGTCTTGCTAGTGCAATTTCTATATTTCTTATTTTTCTTAGACAGAGCCATTTTGCTTAAAGTGCTACGCTTAACTACAATATTCGCCAAATCGTCTCTTTTTAAAAGAGAATTTTAACAATCTTTTTAACCAAAAAAAACGTAAATTCAAAAGATTTGTTTTATGAAAAGAGGAGAAAGCACCGAAAAAGTATTCTCCTCAACTTAATCCTTGAACGCATCAAAGCAGGTTTAGCGCTAAGCAGTGCACTTGCAGAGGCTACATATTAATAAAAGGTTAAAAATACTGCACAAAAAGAAATAGAAAAATACTATTTAATAGCATGTAATGCATGAGTCCTTTCAAAACTGTGTTGTGGGTTACAAAAAATTACAAGAGCCACAGCAAAACTCATCTCAGGAGTGAAATTAATGGAACGACTCAAAGACTCAAAGCCAAATATTTTGCTCATCAAACATAAGTTTGTATAGAAATTTGTGCAAGGACCCTTCTTTGCAAGCTCTCTCGAAAAGAAGAAAAAAGATGTTAATTTCATGTTTCAAACAAATTATGGCATGAAAAAAACTGAAGGACTTTGTAGAAATTCACTAGAACGAATATGGCGGCGCCTGTTCTCACCCTTTCTAAATTCGTGGATACGCGAAGCGTAGAAACGTGTTTGTTGCGGGACTCCGATATGCAAATGCGTCACTCACTCACTCACTCAGGTGCAGACACTGTTCGTAATTAGTGGGCCCGAACAAGAGCGCCCGAGCCCGACGCCATGTTGAAATAGTAACCGAGCCCGATGCCGAAAAAAAATATTGGAATAGTAACCGTGCAGTCAGCGAGAGCCTCGCTATCGTGTTTGCGCGGTTACTACTCAAAGCGTGCATCATGCCAGCCCGGGCACCGCCAGCCCGAAATTAAGATTTTGTCACTTTTACACGACCATTAATGTTACGTGTTTCGCTAAATTGAGCTGGAATGTTCGAATTAGTACTATGGCTAACTTGAAGGCTGAATTTCATGAGCATCTGCCTTGTTCAGGCGTTAAAAATGACCAGGAGATGAGCATTTGTTTGCTGCAAAGTGACCTGTCTCATGTTACTGTGGTAAGCTCTGATGACAATTAATTAATGTGTCTTATTCGGAGACCTTAGTGAACTTGTATGAACGAAACGAACACTTTTCAATGAACGAAACCAGGACAAACGTCAGCACCATTATATAAAATTATAAATTTCATTGTTATAATTTAGTAACATCTAAACCTGAGGCCAGCCGAAATATTGTTTCAATATACGACCTTGTGTCAACCTTGCAGTAGTCTTTGACTTAAGCTTATTATCGTTTTACTTTTCAAGTTTGGCTGATTAGATCTCCTGTGAGATCCAACACTCAATCAAGCAGGACCATCGTTTAGAGCTTTGCAGTTTATAGCATTTAAGTTTTTCTTGTTGAGTAGTCCACGTTCAACCGACATCGAGTTAAGTTTAGATTAAAGTTGTGTTCGCCATAAGTTTACTTGTCTCAGTATACTGAACTGAACCCTGAGTGGGATGTGAAATGTACATAAACTTGGAAAACAATTCCCAAATACTTGATTTTGATAAGCTTAAATGATTTTTACCCTGTCTTGTGTTTACACTTTTCCTTCCTGATTGAAAAGATAACAAAGGGAAAGGAACTCCCTGTGAGCTCGTAGGAGCACATATCTATGGGTGGGCAGATTTTTTGGGTCAACACTGAAAATACTTGCAAATGAGGCGAATTATTTTGATGTATTTTACGTGCAATATATGTTTAACATTGGAAAAGAAGTACTGTCTCATAAGAAACCTTACCTATAGCCTTGAGTGAAATGCAATGGAAAAGGTCTGTAAGCTCGTACGACTGGTTTACGGTCGTTTCGCCCGAAATTCCATTCACCTGAAACCCTTTCGCCCGAACTGGAAGACGATTCGCCCGAACAAAAAGTCGTTTCGCCCAGACTCAAAGTTGATTCGCCCGGTATATTCTATGAAGATATAAGTCATAATATGTAAGTCGATTTATAAAATATGAGTCGTGTAGCACGATCAAAACTATTCCCGATCGATATAATGACATGCATCACGTTGTCAGGAATGAATACTGAACATGCAAATTTCTTCTAAGCATGCAAGAAACCCAATTAAACCGGCCCAGTGCAATAGCCGAGGCAAAAAAAAAAAAAAAACACGTCAACATACTGTAATGCAACAATTTATTGAATATGATCAACAGACCTATTTGCGTGATACTACGATAAATACTTACTTCTAAGTCTATATAAACCTAACCTTACCTATTTACAATTGTATATTATAATTCCTAACCGAATCTCAACCTATTTAAAACTATAACGACGTGTACGGTATAAATATGTTGACTAATAGCGAACAATAAATTATTCCTAACCGAACCTTAACCTATTTGAAACTATAACGATGTTTACGGTATATGTATTGACTAATCGCGAACGATGAATTATTTCTAACCGAACCGTAACCTATTCAAGTCGAACCATTTAAATCTATCGCGACACGAAGGTATAAATATATTGACTAATAGAACTTAAACTGAACGGACTGGTCCATTAAGATGGCTGCGTGCCTTTAGTAACTGTTGAGCGGTTTTTTCCCTGGAGGCGTAATCATCCCAGAGATCAAAAATCTTGGCCTGAAGGCAGCAATAGGTTTTTCTTTGTATATGTTTTAACTTTCCATCAGAGACGAGTCTAACCTGAAGCGCAGAAAGCTTGGCCTCTCTGTGCAGGTGCTGGATGAGAAGGTAAAACGGAGTGTGTACTCTGCCCCCAGCTCGTCGGTTTAGGCCGTGGTGCCAGCCCTCCAGGTCGTTGGTGCGGATGGCCTGCCCGTACACACTCCAGTCCTTTGGCGGGAAGGTAGTGCTTTCAATCCACATCAATCCAGTGTAGGAGACCAGCCTCTTCATGCCATTGGTACTTGCCCTCAATCGCAACTTGGCAAACGCTGCTGGTATCTCGCCGGCCGGCAGGAACGGCATTGCCATCAGTTTTCGGATCAGTCGGTAGGTTCCATCATCCTGTTCATAAGCAGCTGCAAGTCCCAGCTCTTGAACCTACAAAGAAGACAAATTCTTAAATTAACAGGTTTTCTTTGACTCAGGGGCTTTGTCAGTTGTCATCAGCCAAAATATGTTTTCGTGTCTAAAAAACCTAAAAAAACCATTCATTTTTTTTTAACAATTGCTAGATTAGAGCACTGAAACTGTCGACAGAGCGGATTACAACTTGAAAAGGCTCGGTGTTTTATACCTTTCTCCACACCGCCTGGGTCCAGTGGAAAACACATCCCATGATTATCGCCTCTGGTAGAACTGCCTTAACTGCCGACCACGTCGCTCTTTCAAAGTCCAGCATACTCTTTGGACTGATGGCTCATTAGGAAGCAGATTAACGCTGGCTCTGAGAACCTAGAAAATTAAAACAACCGTAAAAAGGGGTTTAGTCACCAAAACGAAATCACATTGGTCATAAATGAAACTGCCGTCAAATCAACTTTATATAAATTTTTCAGCACCTCAACTTTGACGGATCATTACTACGACTCTCTTTTAGCTAACGCAACAATTATGGTATAACCGGTATATTACCTGTTAAAACATCCTTAATGTAACTTTATGAAGCTTACCTTCTTATAATCACTTTTCTTCTTTCTGGATATGAGGACAGATGCCAGTGGTACTTGTTTTGCACACTCCTCTGCCCTCACGAACGCATTAATGGTGAGCAGCTGAGTGAAGGGCGTTCGGATGAGCTTAAACGTGCCATCGACGTACCAGGTTTTGGCTCTGGCAAGCTGCTCAAGCTGCTGGCTGGTGGCGAATACAATATGTCTTCTGTTTTTGACACGTAGGTCAGATTGGAGAAAATCCGATGGAATGTGGTCCTCCTCTATCTCGAAGTTTAGGTCTGTTGGATCGTCTGGGCGCAGACGCTGACGGAGTCAATTAGCCGCCCTCGCCAGGTGCAGGGGCTTGGACAGAACAGGACATGGTGCTGGTGTAAGTTCTTCTAACAGAACCTATTTGAAGGAAGAAAAGCGCACACCATTTCCAAAACTATACTATCACTAAAATAACTAGTTTAGTTTAGTTTATTTTCTTTGTCCCACAAATTTACATTTACAAGAAAAAAAAAGAAACAAAAAACCGTGTGACAGGAGGCAGAAACAGGGCAAAGCCCAATTGACATCGACCCCCTGAGACAAGTTTTTGGTGTGTCATTTTTATTTGGCTTTACATGAAGTGTGACCTAGTCCAATCAATGGGAGATGAATTGAATTCTCCTTTCATCCATAATCAATCGACGATAAACTCACCAGATAGAGAGGGAAGGAGAGAGAAAAGGAGACCGTACAATATTCCCTTCACATAAGCTACGAGCCGAAAAAGCGAAAAAGAAAAAAAACAGAGTTCTCTCTTTAAGCAGCGCTGGATGTTCACATTACACGAAACCGTGGCATAACGCTGTATTGTATCGATCAACTCGCCGTGGATGTTAGAAAAGAAATGTTCCATACTGCTTATCATTTCAATCTATGCCATTAACTGGTACCATAGTCATGTTAGAAAAATACCGGGCGAATCGACTTTTTGTTCGGGCGAATCGTCTTCCAGTTCGGGCGAATGGAATTTCGGGTGAAACGACCAGTTACGGTACGACTTGAATACATGCAAATTTTCCCAGCAGGCAGACAAATATCAACATTAAGATCTGGGGCGGGGAGGAGTACTCTATGATTTTTTTGGCAGGAGTGTCCTCTGTGACCCAAGAACCCTTAGCCTTTGGAAAATTGATCGTCTGTAAACAATGAAAATCTTGATGCCACTGACTTGAGGTTAAAGCCCACTGGCAAAACGCAACGGTACAAGAATACACCAGGAGATGTAACAAGTTGAAAATGTTCATGAAATTATTGGTGATCCTTGTCCGAAAAAATTATATGGCTTGTTGTTTGATCAGCAAAGCAAGTATAATTGGATTCTCATTTTCATTCCTATTTATTTTTTGTTCTTTATTTTCCCGGGCGAAATCAGTGATTTTTTTTCTTTCTTTGTTACGTTTTGAACAAGGACAGCACCGCGTCTGGTTCGCTCAACAAAGTAAGCCCTGTTCGGCGGGGTTCCTGCTTTGATGGGTAACCAATTACGAATGCCCTGTGTTGTAATTACCTTTTTCTTTTCCTTTTTTTTCTTTCCTTTCCAAGGCGATATTAGTGTCTGCTGAACTCCCAGTGTTGTGTAATGTCTTTCTTTTTATTCATTATAAAAATTAAAATTTCCTCGATTGTGATTAGTTTAAAAAACTGCTATTTTCCACTAATTCACTCGTCTCCTTGCAAAGTTGTTATCAAACAGTTTGTTATAGGACAGTTCAATCAGCCAATCACATTTGAAGTTGTGGTTTAAATCAACAAATAACATTCAAAGTTGTACTTTAAATTAACCAATCTCAATTTCAGAGCAACATTAAACAATTTACGCCTCCTTTGCCTGCTTCTTCGTCGCCTTGATAAAACCACAATTTGCCCACGAAGCACAATTTCTTTGGCGTTAATTCATGGTTTTCATCTGTTGAAACTGCCGCAGTTCTCCTTTCGATTTTAATACCGACTCGAAAAAGTGTGTTTTCCTTCAGAAAGTCAAGTTTATTAACACGCATGAATTCACCTGTCAATATTTTGACCACTCTGAGCCGAGATCGTTGAAGCGTAGCGAAACCAAATGGACAACGCATTGAAGCGTAGCAGGGGAATTTCTCTTTATCCATGATGAAAATGTTGAGCCGTTTATCAACGGTACACAGTACTCACTAGTTTTCAGGTTTATTTCACAGCTAAAACTCCCTCTAAACTCACAGTATGCTCACAGTTCAACTCGCTGCTTCGTCTCTCCAGTTTCTGAGAAAGTCACTACACGTGCTCACTACCATATTTGGTCACACAATTGAATGTCGCAAACTACGGGGGTGGGGGTCCGTTAAAACTCTCGTACAATGTTATAAAACAATTGATTCATGAGTCAGCTGTGCGTTCATCGAGATATGGAGCACTTGGAAAGTTTAGAGAGCACTCGAGAAGCTAGAGCTGCTCTCGGCTACGCCTGGAGCAACTCTTACGCATCTTTCTTGCCCTCCAAACTTCCCGCGTGCTTCATATCTCGATGAACGCACGCTGACGCATGAATCAATTGTTAAATAGTCTAAAGGTCTCACAACTCACCTTGTAAAATCGAATTTGTAGTCGAGTCAGTTAGGATTGCAAGTTCGAGGTCCCACTGATCTTGCGTGTTGATGGAGAACGCTTTTGGTTGATTTATGCCTTCCTTCACCAGTCTACAGATCCTGACATCCAAGCTTTCACCGAGGCCACGTTTTATGCACTCTTCTTTGATTCCGCAAAAACTAGTCACATATCTTAAGAAGACACTTAAAATTTTGTGCTAATCTCTTATGCCAATTCTGACACCCTCCTTGGATCCAACAAATTTGGAAGTGCCTGATTCTGGCTCAGCATGGTAAAATATAACGGATTCAACAACTGTGAGGACTTTGTCGGATTTAACAGCCATGATCTTTACCAGTCTGAGTTACACCGACTCCGCACATGTCGTTCATCAATGGCTCATCAGTCAAAAATCCTATTGAGACGGGTTCATTGGCTAATACAGTGATCAGGAAATTAACGGGTTTATTTAAACCTGTCAACATGTTTCATTTGCGCTACTCTCAGTCGGCTTGACTCAAGCGTTAAATTCACTAAGGTCACGGAAAAAATCTGATCACAATGCGGTGAAATTCAGCTACGAACTCAACTTTAGACATTCACGATTTATTTCTTATCTATTCACGATTCACAGCCAAGGACTTTTGCATTTCACGCCTCACGGAATACACTTCAATCACGATTCACGGAACAGTTTTTTTTTATCAAATCACAATTCACAGAGCACAAAAAAACCGGATCATGGCGTCACGAAAATACCCTTGCCCCCCCCCCCCCCCCCCCTCTGTAATGGCGCGTAATCCTGTGTTTGTCTCGCCGTAAAATTTGAGTCCATTTCAGTCGAGTTTACCTCTCTGATCGTTGCTGTATTTAGGAGAATTTGTGTGGAATACACTTAACAAATTTCCTCGCTTTCTGCTATTCAATTTACGGTAGAAAAGTCTGATTTCAAGTGATTTTAAAAGCAACGACTGACAGAAATTGTTTTTGTGGTAAAACTACAAACTTCGCACGAAATTTCACACCGCAAAAACAATTCTTGAGAACTTAACTGGTGAAATAAATGCAACTAACATCAAGTAGTTGGAAAAAAAATCTGGTCTTTAATACATCTTTCTTTGTGCACTATCTGAGTTGCTCCCTCGTTGCAAAGAGCTTTTTACAAATCGTTAGTAGACGGCGCGGAAGCCAATTCAATGACAAAGTTGTGTGGACTAACCCATTTGTAATCTGTCAGCATTTTCAAGACCGGTCACAGTTTTTCACTATATGGACCTCCCAGCCGGCAAATAACATATATAACTTCATTGACAGGTCCCTAACAGGAGTCCGCCTCGAGGACAGAAGGGTGGCCTCCAACAAAGAAAAAAGACTCAAACGAAAGTTTTGCCATTTGTTACGACATATCACCTAGCCGTACGTGGCTTAAAATAAATTTTAATGAATAACTGGGTTGTAGTACAAGAGCAGTTGTTGCTGAAAAATGTCTATACTAAGCCTCCAATTATATCATACAAGAGAGGCAAATCTCTTAAAGGTACGCTAGTTAGAGCGTACATTTAACTCAAGGCTGAAATGCATCGCTATCGCAATTCACGAGGGAAATCCGTGTAGGCCTGTCATTATCTTTTGTTACCAAGGGTATACAAGGGTATACAAGGGTTTACAAGGGTATGCAAGGGTTAACAAGGATATACAAGGATATGCAAGCATATACAAGGGCAGTAAACAAGGGTTTACAAGGGCATGGAGGAGTATGCAGGGGTATACAAGGGTATACATTGGTGTAAGGGTAAACAGGGGTATATATGGGTTTACAAGGGTATACAAGGGTTAAAACAAGGGTATACAAGGGGAAAAAAGGGTATGCAAGGGTATACAAGAGTGTACCTGGTAAACAAGGGTATACGAGAGTTTACAAGAGTATGTATGGGTATACAAGGAAATACAAGGGTATAGAAGGGTATACAAGGGTTTACAGGGGTATTCATGGGTTTACAGGGGTATACAAAGGTACACAAGGGTATACAAGGTATACAGGGGGTATACAGGGGTATACATGGCTTATACAGAGGGTACACAGGGGGTATAGAAGGGGGTATATAAAGGTACACAAAGGTTCACAGGGATGTTCCTCGGGACATTATACTATTCATCTCAGACGTCCGTGGACAAGGGCTTTTTTTCGGCCCGCTTCACGGACCGTTGGTTTTAGTCTGCGGTTCAAAAATTGTGGTCACGTGATAATGTTTTTGTGGCTCTGCGGTTTGCAAAACACTGATCACGTGATGCCATTTTGGTTGTTCGCGCCAGCGACCGCTAAAAAGAAAACCGCGAGTTGAAGAGATGTTGAAAACAAAGACAGGTCAAAGTTATAGCCCAGGAAAAGCCTTGTCTGAGGACATTAGAAGGGGCATTATAGACATAATTGTGCAAAACGGTGGAAATCATATATCAGTTTTTTTTTGGAGGCAGCTGCTCTGATGTTGCAAGGAAATTTAATGTAAGCAGACAGTGTGCAAAGAACGCGTGGAAAAAATTTGTTGACAGCGGAGAAATTGGTCCTCGAGACAAGAAGGGGGCTCAAAATCCCCCAAATTTGACTGGAACTGAATTGGAAATTATCGAATTTCTCAAACGAGATTCACCATCGATGTCCTTATTGAAGATTTATGATGTTGTAGATTCTTATTGCGCTTTTCCCGGTGGAACTTCAAAGGCTACAATAAGCCGCGCCATTAGAAAGAGGATGTCGTGTGGTCCAATGACTTGGAAGCGAAGCTCGAATCGGCCAATAAACAAATTTTCCCCTGAGAATGTTAATTATTGTCAAGACTTTCTTGATTACATGTCCACTGTTGATCCTTGCAAAATAAAATGCTTTGACGAGGCTGGCTTCAAAATGCCCGATGTTGCAAATCCAAATTATAGGCACTCGGCTGTTGGTGAGCCATGTATTGAAGTTAAGAGGTACATAGACGCGCCAACCGTGACACTTCAAGTTCTTGCTGGTGTGGAAGGAATATTGTATGCTAATACAGTTGATGGGGCAACAACTACACTTGATTTTCTCAAATTTTTCGGTGAAGCGTCAAATAACTTCTTACTGTAGAATGTAGTGAGCTGTGTAACCGCTCCTCCAGTAGTTTTCCAGTAGTTCAGTGGGATGAAACACATTGTCAGTTGCTTGAATTAAAACAGAGTTGCGTTCTCGAGTTTTGGCTATTTTATTGGCTCTAGAATATTACACTGGTGACGAGGTACAGACAAAACCATGGCATTGATTGGGAAAATCGAGGAATACCACGAGAAAGACAGCTGGATTGAGTACACTGAACGGCTCGAGCAGTATTTCGCGGCAGATGAGATTACGGACAACAACAAGAAACGGGCGGTTCTGCTCAGTGTGTGTGGAGCGAAAACTTACAAACTCATCAGGAATTTGGTTAATCCAAGGAAGCCTACCGACAAGTCGTTCGTAGAGCTGGTTAATTTGGTAAAGAAACATTTGAATCCTAGACCATCATCTATCGTGTATCGCTTCAAGTTTAACAGCCGCTTTCGTCAGCAGGGAGAAACAATACAACAGTATGTCACCGAACTGAGGAATTTATCAGAGCACTGCGACTTTGGCGACCAACTGGAGAAAATGCTGCGTGATCGACTGGTTTGCAGATTGAACGACGAACGGATACAGCGGAGATTGCTTGCTGAAAGTCAACTAGAGTTCAAGAGGGCGATGGAATTAGCCGCCGCGATGGAAATTACTGACAGGAATACACGTGATCTGATTGCTGGAAATCTGAGTGAGAAACCCAAAGAATCACAAGTTAACTGCGTTACCCAAGACCCACCGAAACAGCTACCAAAACAGCCACCAAGGGATCCGAAAAGGTCGACAAAGGAATGTTATCGTTGTGGAAGACAATTCCACGATCCTGATAAGTGCAGGTATAAAGACGAAGAGTGCTACAAATGCCGTAAGAAGGGTCACAAGGCAAGCCAATGTCTCGGTAAGCATAAAGCGGAGTTTCAAAAGAGCGGCAAATTTGGAAATACACATCACCTGGAGGCAACAGACGAGTCAGGTGAGGAAGAATGCGAAGAATACACGATGTTTCACATAAACACCACGGAGAGAGAACCGTTTCGAGTCGAGCTACAGCGAAACAGTTCAGACGAGCATGGAAGTGGACAGTGGCGCCGCTGCTACGATCATCAACGAAGAAACCTACAAGAGAATTATTGCAGGGAATCTGGTGAAGAACTGAAAGCAATTGGAAACTACTAAAGTGAAGCTCCGAAGGTACACAGGTGAATTAGTCAAGGTCATAGGAACTTTGAATGTTATTGTGAAGTATGAGAAACAAGAAGTGAAACTGCAAACACTCGTGGTGGAAGGATCTGGGCCTAACTTACTGGGAAGGGACTGGTTGAGAGTTCTGACACTCAACTAGAAGGAGTTGTTCAAAATGCAAGTTGTCAACAACAACCAAGAGTCTTCACTTGAAAAATTGGTTGACCGGTACTCAGAAGTGTTTAGAGAAGGACTTGGGACCTTCAAGGGCCCAAAGGCAAAAATTCATGTGGAATTAGAGGCACAACCAAAATTCTTGAAGGCGAGACCAGTGCCATATGCTATGACAGGGAAGATTAAGGCTGAACTCAAGAGGCTACAAGATGAGGGAACGATTGAACCGGTTCAGTTCTCGGAATGGGCTGCTCCCATTGTACCTATTCTGAAACCAGACGACTCAATTCGCATCTGCAGAGACTACAAAACAACTGTCAATCAAGTGTCAAAACTGGACAGTTATCCTATCCCGAAGGTTGAAGACCTCCTGGAGGAGGAGGAGGTGAAAAATTCACAAAGTTGGACATCAGCCAAGCCTACCAGCAGCTTCTTCTGGATGATGAATCTAAACAATACACTACCATTAACACACACAAGGGGTTGTTCCAGTACAACTGCCTACCCTACGGGATATCGTCAGCACCAGGAATATTTCAGCGGAACATGGAGAATCTGCTGCAGAACATTCCTTATGTAATCGTCCAGGTGGATGATATCCTAGTGTCCGGAGCCTGCGATGAAGATCACTTAAACAACCTGGAAGAAGTCTTGAAATGACTAGCAAGTGCTGGCTTACGACTTCGGAAAAACAAGTGTGTGTTCATGGAACCTCAAGTAACCTACCTGGGTCACAAGGTCAGCAAAGAAGGTATTCAACCATTGGATGACAAGGTCGAAGCGATCACCAATGCACCAGCGCCTAAGAATGTGTCGGAACTCAAATCGTACTTAGGCATGATTAACTACTACCAGAAATTCCTGCCTAACCTGTCGAGCGTGTTGGCTCCATTGCATGATTTACTACGTAAAGAGACCCGCTGGCATTGGGGTAAAGAGCAGATGCAGGCTTTCCAGAAGTCTAAGGATTTCCTGAAGTCCTCTAGACTCCTTGTCCATTATGATAGTCAGAAGAAGTTAACCTTGGCATGCGATGCATCACAATATGGCTTGGGAGCTGTTCTCTCACATCGAATGGATGATGGCTCAGAACATCCAATCGCATATGCTTCCAGGACACTGTCCAATGCAGAAAGAAATTATTCCAATCTTGAGAGAGAAGCACTTTCCCTGGTATTTGGTGTGAAGAAATTTTACCAGTACATTTACGGCAGATATTTTAGTCTAGTGACTGATCACAAACCATTGGAATCATTGTTTAATGAGAAGAAGGCCACACTGCCTATTGCAGCAGCTAGAATTCAGCGTTGGGCCTTGACTCTAGTTGCATACAACTACTCCATTGAGTACAAACCAGGACCAGAACATGCCAATGCTGATGCCCTCAGCCTACTACCCTTGCCAGTTAGTCCTTTGCCTACAGAAACTGTGTTTGCAATGGAACTCCTCAAGTCAACACCAGCGAGTGTGAATGAGCTCAGAACCGGAACCAGATGTGATCAATACTGTCACAAGTAATCACGTTCGTTCAGCATGGTTGGCCTAATCACAACTCAGATGAAGCATTGAAGCCCTACTTCACTAGGAAAGATGAATTAAGTGTTCAAGATGGATGTTTGCTGTGGGGCAATCGAGTAGTAGTCCCCCCTAAGGAAAGAGCAAGGGTGGTGGAAGAGTTACACGAGACACACCCTGGAATTTGCCGCATGAAGGTGTTGGCGAGAAGTTATGTGTGGTGGCCAAAAATGGATGCAGACTTAGAGCAGAAGGTTCACCAGTGCAGTCCCTGCCAGGAAAACAGGAAGTCACCGCCAGAAGCCCCTCTACATCCCTGGGAATGGCTTCATAAACCCTGGGTTCGACTCCACCTAGACTATGCGGGTCCGTTCCTTGGAAAAATGTTTCTCATTGTGATGGATGCCCACTCCAAGTGGATGGAGGCGTTTCCAATGAATATGTCAACTTCAAGTGTTACGATTGAGAAATTGAGAATCGCTTTTGTGACACACGGCCTACCGGAAATTGTCGTCACAGACAATGGCAGCAACTTCGCGAGCAAAGAGTTTGGAGATTTCCTCAAACAGAACGGGATCCATCACATCAGAACAGCACCCTACCACCCAGCGTCTAACGGACTGGCTGAGAGAGCGGTACAAACATCCAAGGAGGGAATGAAGAAGATGAATGGTGGAAGCGTGGAGACACGAGTTTCAGAATTTCTAGCTCGTTACAGAATCACCCTGCAGACTTCAACAGGAGTGTCCCCTGCAGAATTACTTCTAGGAAGGAAACCCAGATCAAGACTAGACCTAGTCTACCCGGAAATCTAAAGGAAAGTGCGACAACGCCAAGCTTCTCAGAAACAGGCACATTTCTCAGAAACAGGCACATGACTGGCACGCTAAGGAACGCACCATGCAGGAAGGGGAAGCAGTTTACGCGAGCAACTTCCGAAGAGGACCAAGGTGGTTACCTGGAATCTTGAAAGAGTCAACGGGTCCAACTTCCTTCGCAGTTCAGCTAGAAGATGGCCAACTCTTGAGACGTCAGCAAGACCACCTTATACAGCGATCCTGCGTTCCCCAAGCACCTATTGCTGATCAAGAGGTTCCAGCAGACCCAATTCCAGCATCGCCGGCAACTGAACAGCCAGAATTGCAGTGGGAAGAAACCCCAAGGGAGCCGGCTGTTCCTGGGCAATCAACTACCCAAGGCATTCCAGAGAAGCGTTACCCTACTAGGAACAGACATGCCCCTCGATACTCGGCTGATTTTGTTACTAAGTGACTTTTTAGGTTATTAGGACAGAGACACTTGAGAACTGCAGGCTAAGTTTTGTCGTTGATTTATTGTACTAGTTTTCATGGCTGAGTGGGGGAGTGTAGAATGTTGTGAGCTGTGTAACCGCTTCTTCAGTAGTTTTCCAGTAGTTCAGTGGGATGAAACACGTCAGTTGCTTGAATTAAAACAGAGTTGCGTTCTCGAGTTTTGGCTGGTTTATTGGCTCTAGAATATTACACTTACCAAACGGGGAGCCAGTTCTTCGTTATGGAGACCATATCCTGCTAGACAACCATGCGACCCATCACAATCAAGGGGGATATGCTTTGGGATGGTGGTTGGATCAGCACAGCATGGAAGTTGTTTATTTACCAACATACTCACCAGAATTTAATCCTATCGAGTTAGCTTTCAACAAAATGAAAACGGTTCCAAGACAGGAGAACATTCGCAAGTCGTTTAATTGGAATATCCATGTCGGAGTGTACAATTGTGTTGAGCAAATAACAGAGCTTGACATGCGGAGATTTTATAGACACACAGGATATATCGCTATTTGATTTTTTCTACTCTTTTAAGTACCTACTATGTGTAGTTTATTGTTTGCAGAAATGAGAAAGGACTGAAAGGTAAAACCTTTTGCATGCTCGTTTACGTTGTCGTTATACACTCTTTTTCTTATAGGAACCTTTTTATGAGAACGTTCAGGCTGACATAAACCAAAATTTTTACTAACATACTAAGAACATGCCGGGAGTCTATTGTGGCCCGTTCTGGTCAAAATAAATATTTATTTTGCACTTGTCAATGGACTTAATTGTAAGGTACCAGTAATTATTTGTTTGAATATGTAAAAATATTTTTACCTTTGTTGAATTAATTTAACTGCCATAAATTATTTTTTTTATGCTAAGGGATTATTTTTTTCCTGCGGAGAAATTAACTTTTTTATACCTTTTTTTGTTTTTTTCTATAGAGGATTAATTTTATATCCCTTTAAGGTAATTCCTCTGAAATAAAAGTGACAATAGATTTTTGTTCAAACTTTGTCCACTGAATATTTGTCATATGATAACTTCAATTTTGAAATAAAAAAGGGGGATGCCCATGCTCATTAAGGAGCAATGAGGCATTGAAAATGCCCCATTTTGGCATTATTTAATGCTTATCATAGGAACGCATTCCCAGTAATTGTAACATCTTTGTGAGCCCGGACTCATAAGAACACGCATTAAACTACAGTCAATACAATGTGTCGGACACAAATAAACGTTTTAAGTGTGATTCAGACGGAAAGCTAAATCCTTGATTAAAAATTTGAACCAAATTTCTTGACGTGGTTACCGACTGCAAAATAGAAAAGACCACAGTGTATCTGCTATTTTTCTTATTTATTCAATTTTCAGCAATAGAAATTAAATCAGTCTTTTCTCACGCAAAGCTTATGATTAGTTGATTACAATGACTGGAAAAAAAATTGGGGTGCCCGTGCTCGTTGGTGAGCTAGAGTCATTTTTCAACTGACAGAGCTCAATATCAAGGCAAATCCGTCATGTTTTCAATGTGCGCGCGCACGAGCCCGCGCTAATGACGCCATAAATTATGCGCAGTAAGGATGCGCAATGCAAATGTGAGGAATGACCTTAATTGCTTTTTTAAGGTCATATTTACTTTATCTACAGAAATAAATTTTGTTGAACGAACCCATTATTATTTTTGTTTTTTGTCCCATACGTCTTTGCGGCAGTGTTCTCAGCCATGTGCTAACAACATGGCGGCTCGTCAACAAAGGTCACGTCGAGTGGTGTTACGAGAAAGAAATGAACGTGGGTTCGCACTGTTTCTTCAGAATCTTA